>NW_007100023.1:158019-167033 GCF_000164805.1 Carlito syrichta | reverse complement strand
TCATCTCTACAATAAATCAAAAAATCAGCCGGGTGTGGTAGCGTGCGCCTGTAGTTCCAGTTACTTGAAGGGCTGAGGCGGAAGGATCGCCGGAGCCCAGCGGGTCGATGCTGTGGTGGCCGGGAGTGGCCACTGCACTCCAGTCTGGGCAACAGAGTGAGACTCCAACTCAAATAAAAATAAAAATAAAAATAAATGGAAATTGTGACGGATGTAATAAATAGCCTGAGGTAAACAATTAGGTTTTGGGGACGGAGCACATAACTCGTTTATTAGGAAAAGTACTTTTCAGTCATGACTAGGTATAAGCACCAAGTAATGGAGAGACCGACCAATAAAAAAGAAGGAAAAGGAGAGAAATGCAGGGGTGAACATCCACAGCTGGTGTCGTAGACGCATGGGCTACAGGAAGCCAACATCTTTCCTGATGTGTGCTTTACCCTTCCTGGGGGGTGGTCCCAAATCCTGGTCCAAAACGGCTGCTGATGCACCAGCCATGGATCCGTGTTCCAGTCAGGATGCAGGGGGAGAGAAAAAGGCATTCACCTTGCCTTCAAAACAGACGACTCAGGAGTCTCACACAACACATGAACTCTGCTTCTATGCTGATGCAGTTTAGAAGACTGTCCCTTCCAGATCCCATGTTGAAATGTGGCCCACCCCCAAGTTGGAGGTGTGGCCTGGCCGGAGGCATTTGGGTCATGGGGGCGGATCCCTCAGAGACAGCTTGGCGCTCTCCCTTCGGTCAAGAGTGATTTCTTGCTCTAGGAGTTCACGCGGGAGCTGGTGGCTTAAAGAGCCCAGCACCTCCTCTCTCTTTCTCCTGCTCCTGCCCTGGGACCTGCCTGCTCCCCTTTTCCCATCTGCCAGGACTGTAGCTTCCCGAGTCCTCTCTAGAAGTGGGCAGTACTGTGAGCCACAGAACCCTCTCTTTATAAGTGACCCGGCCTCGGGGATCCCTTCATAGCAACACACAAAAAATCGAATACTCATTTCATCAGAAAAAACTTGGTCACCTGGCCACACCTAGTTGCAAGGGAGACCAGGAAAAACTGCAGCAAGGGTTCAACCAAAAATCCTAGTTTAGTTGGTTTTAGAAAGAAAAGAAATGAATATCTGGAGGCGGCTTTCAGCCTCTGCCCCAGAGCAAATGCCCAACTAGGGGAATGTTACATTTAACAGTCCTCCAGGAAGGAATACACAATTGCCCTCAAGTCATCTGAAAATGAGACTGTGGGCGCTAGGGTGGGGGGGACAGTGGAGGTGTGGCTGTCAGAAAAACGTCTGCAGTGCGGCCATCTAGGTAAATTGATGGCCAAAATGGCACCATGTAAGGGGAGGAGCCAGTTGGCCTAACGAACAAGACACTGAGTTATAACACTGGCCAGTGAGAAGGTCCAGGGAGGGACTGGTCTGCAATGGAACTGGTCACAGGAAAATTGTTCAGTGTGCTGCACAGAAAGGCTGTTTTCAAAGGAGAAACCATCCACACACGCGCTGAGCGTGGGTCTTCTTAGCCTTGTGTGCAGCCTGTCGTATGTGCTGTGTCCAAAGTGGGGGCGGGAGGGGTCACACGGCATGGCATCCAGACCCCTCCCCCACTGTGTGGTTCCTGTAGTACCCCAAAGTCCTAAATCTGAGAGACCACCAAAGAGCCAGCTCCGATGCAAACACACTAGAGTCTTTTTATTCGGGCTCGAGTCTGGGCTCCCGTATGTAACCAACACAGCGGTACAGGAACGAGAGCCCCGACCTAGTAGAGCAAGTAGTTTATATACACAGTTACGAGGGAGGGACTGGGTGTGACCGGCTTTTCCTAGGCTTGAGACGTTATCCAATTAGAAGAAGGCATGATGTAGAAAACGAAGTCCACGGACCTTGCATAATTAGCTCTCAGTTAGGTCCGCGGAGAGCTTGAGATTGGTTGGTTCATTTTTGATTTGTGCGGCGCGGGCTCAATTGCCCCTGATTGACTACCAACGGCCAAACGGGCAGAGTGGAGGTAGTTAAGCCTCCTGGAATGTTAGACAAGCTACGGTTTGCAGTCAGCTTAAGTTGTATGAGCAGGTTTGAAACAACACAGAGCTTACCTGAAGAGTGGCTGGCGCCACAGAGCTTACCATAATTTAAGCAAAGGAATGTCCAAGAGGGGCTTATTGCTTAACATTGACACACTGCCAGCAGTGGTTGCAGAAGCAGAAGAAGCCGGTTATTTCATTTAACATGGTTATTACGGGACAAACAAAAACTTAACAAAGTTCTAAGTACAAACACTGCAAATATTTTGTAACTTTACGGTCACAGTCACGACCAGGCGCCTTACATATGCCTAATCTTACAGGGTTTGAGGTAGGGATTTATAAAATACAGTGAACGTGAGGTAGGAATTCATATAGTAAACGTTTCTTTCATAGCAAGCATAGTTCTTTTGAGTGCTTTGAGTCTCTCAGTTCCGTCACCTGCAAAAGCATCCTGGGAGAGAAGAGACGGAGAAGACCAAGAGAAACCCGATCTCAGTAGGTTTCCCGAGTGGGCAGGAAGGGCGGTGTTCAACTCTGTGGGAGGAACCGTGGAAGGAGAGGAAAATGAGGGTGTGGAGGACGGGCCTCTCGGAAAGAGGAGGCGAAGACTTGGGAAGGGAAGAAGCAGGGTCTCTGAACACAAACGCTTGGAAGACTCCACGCCGCCAAGGCCTCCGCTCCCCACCGCTGGGTTTGTCTGGTCTCGCCACCCTCCTAGTCGGACTGAGCCAGTGCTGTGCTGGAAAATGTCTAAAATTCCGCCCTGGGAGCTGAAATGCCGATCTGCAGTGTTGGCCAATTTCTGTGGTGTCAATATTCCCACCACGGCAGCTTTCCTGCCAACAGTGTGATGTCCTGAGTTGGGAAGAGATACAAAGAAGCACATCCCTGTAGGGTCGTTCTGTCTTCCAGGCACACAGACTAAAAATCGCCTCTGGACCACAGACAATAAATAGTAAAATGCTGTCATAGAATTAGGAGGTGATGAGATTTGATTTTGTATTGCCCTTGTTTTTAATATCATTTATTTAACTGTGAGCTCGTAGGACTTGCTGTTTTGAGGATGGCACAGGTTAATGAACAGCTCGTCAAAGTGCTGAAGATTCAACACACATTGGCTGGTGCTTGCCACGAGGAGCACGACGACCCCAGGACAGTGTTCTCTCATTTCCTCCTAGAAGCCTTCACCTTCTTTTTTTAAATTTAACTTTTAATTTTTTTATTTTAAAAAAGTGTGGGGTACAATTCAGGGTTAGGTATGCAAATGTTCATTATGCAGGTACCCTGTCTTCACCTTCCGGGTGCCCTCTCCTATTAACCTGCCAGTGAAACCCTGACTTTGGTGAAACATCACCCTCTGATTTACTTTTTCCCAAATCTGAACATCGGGTGGTGGGCGTGGGGAGGATCACCTCAGCGAGCGAGAGGGATTGTGTTCCCCAGTCAGGCCCCATGGCTGACTCCACAGGAAGCTGGAAGTCTCCTCCCAAGAGGCACAATCTTTGACCCAAACTCAGGACCAGGCCTGGGACTCCATCTCAGAAAAGCATTCCAGAGAGCAAAGAAAGGCGCTGTAATGTGAACTGAAAGTGCACCCTGGAGAGACGTGGGCACTCTCCAAGGAGATGCCCTGGTGGCAGGGAGTGCTAACTTTCATTGAGTTTTTCTTTTTTTGAGTCGAGGTGTCACTCTGTCACCTGGACTGTAGGGCAGGGGCACGATCATGGCTCACTGCAACCTTAACTTCCGGGGCTCAGCCTTCCCGGGAGCTGGGACTACAGGTGAAAACCACCATGCCGCTAATTTTCTTACTTTTTGCAAAGGTGTGGTCTCACTATCGTGCCCAGGCTAGTCTCAAGCAGTCCTCCCACTTTGGCCTCCCAAAGTGCTAGATTTACAGACATGCACACTAGCTTTTTATCTAGTTTTTCTTTGTTAACTTCTTGTCCATTATGAGTCACCAAAAGTTTCGTAACCTCCGGCTCAGTAACTTTCCAATCCTTTATGCCTAGTCTCTCTCACCTGCGTCCTAACTGTCAGCTCACGACCAGTGGCTACCACCTCCCACCACAGTCCTTTTGTATTTATCTGCCATGGTACCCCTCACACTGCGGCATGTACCAGGCATGGCTGGATTGCTGGACTCACCCTCAAAGCCCCTGCCTCAGTATCCCTGGGGGATCCCCAAAACATATGTGTCTATGCTCCTGGGTGATACTGCGGTGGTCTGGGGGCCACACTTTGAAGACCGCTGTTTTGGCAAATGTGTTTTCTCACCTTGCAAAGCCAGGGCTGGCTCTCCTTTGAGTAAGTCACAACCACAGCTCACCGGCCTCACCCACAGGCCTGGCTGAACGCAATGTTCTTCCATCTGGTGGAGGCCCAGCTCTCATTTATAATTTCTAGTCAGTTCTTCAATGATTTTTTAAAAGAAATTAATTACTAGAAAAATTAAATTTAATCTAAAGACAGAACTCTCCAGCCCAGTTTTCATTACTATTCTTGATGATAAAAAATGTATTCAGCCACTTTGCTGTGACAGTTTGTCAACGCTTCTTCTTGATTTCTGTGCCTGCTCATTTGAAAAAATATATGAAGGTTAATACATATATTTTTGTTCCTTTCTTTACCTTTACACACAGAGGTAGCGTATTAGAACACATTCAGTCTTTACTTCAAAGCCCAACCCTTTAAGAGTTCATAAAGAGAGTCTTTCATGATGACATAGCCTAATTTCCCTGAATGAATGAATGTACTATGATGTATTTTGCCAATTCTCTGCTGCTGACTTAGTTTTCCAATATTTTTGAGAGAAATAGTGCTGAGTGGTTGCAGAACGATGGAAAAATATCAGACAGAAATCACATGCCCAGCCAAGAAGGAACTGCTACAACAACTACAAAGACAAAGATTCAGTGAGACCCTGAAAAAAATAAAAGAAAGAAAGAAACAGGTTGTAGTCAAACCAGTTAAGACTGACTAGATCCAGCATGGCCTCAGGTTTTACTGGCAATGACCTCCAGGCTCATCGTACCTGACGTAAGACACAAAATGACACAGCCACCCATACCACGAAATTCCTGCATTGACCAAATACGGCCAGAAAAGGGGAGTGTGCCCAATTCCAGGAAATTCCCACCTATTCCCAGAAAACCATAAATAACCCACTCCTCTGTTAGAGATTGCTGTAAAAGGGGAACCCCAAGCCCCACTGGGTACAACTAACTCTCTCTCGCGTATACCTGCACTCTCTCTTGAGCACGCACTTTTGCTTTACAATAAGCCTCTGCCTTTGCTTCAGTCTGACTTGTCCCTGAATTCTTTCTCATGGCAGAGTCAAGGACCTGGGTACCAGGCTGAAGTTGAGGCTCTCCCCTGCTTCGGGAGACTCTCCCAAGCCCTCTGGCATCACCTCAAAAATAACAAAAAAGGTAAGATGCACACTCCTAAGAGTAGCCTTGCCGTAGAAGTTTGCGAGCACTTCTTATCTTAATGTACATTGCCCAGATGCCCTTTGAAGAAGCCGCACTGATGTTCACTTCCACCAGCCGGTGTGGGAGTCCGCCTCTTTACATGCCCTTCCAGAAGATGATGCACTCTTTTGCTATCATTCGCCTTTCTCTGAGTAATGTGTGGCATCTTGCCCGATACTGAAGACCCATTTATGTTCCCTTTTCTGTGATTTCACCACTTATGGACTCTGAAATGTGCCACTGAGTTGGAAAGCATTTTGAAAAACTTATTTGTAAGAGTTCTTGGTATCTTAAGGAAATTAAATTGTGATATACGTTCCAATTCTTGTTCTCAATGAGTCTTTTACTTTTTCATTATTTTTTGTGAGCAGAGAGCGGCCTTCAAAAAGCTACATGTTTGTGAAGCCAAGTTGAGCAAACTTTTCTTTTATTAGGGTTTGTCAGTTACAAAGAACTTCTTACTTTGATAGTATTTTTAAAAATATCTTATGGTTTATTCTATTTGTCTTGTGATTTCGTTTGCTATGTCTAAAACGTTGACCTCTTTAGAATTTAACCTGGTGGAATTTGGGGCAGTGGGTGACTCAGTTACTTCAGCACATTTCTTTTATTGTTTTTTTCTTGAGTTGGAGTCTCACTTGGTCACCCAGACTGGAGTGCAGTGGCCGCTCCCGGCCACCGCAGCCTCGACCTGCTGGGCTCCAGCGATCCTTCCGCCTCAGCCTTCCAAGAGCCGGAATTACAGGCATGCGCTACCACGCCCGGCTGTTTTTTTGTTTTTTTTTTTCTGATTTATTGTAGAGATGAGGTCTTGCTGCCCAGGCAGGTGTCGAACCCGTGAGCTCAGGCAATCCATTCACCTCAGCCTCCCAAAGGCACGGGATTACAGGCTGAGCCACTGAGCCCGGCTTAACACATTTCTTAAATCGTCCATCTTTCCCTCATTTACTTGAAATGTCTCCTTTATCATATACTAAATTTGTATATGCATTTGGGGCTATTTCTGGACTTTAAAAACTGCCATGGATCTGTCTATCAGGTCCCAATGCCACAGAATTTAGGCATACCTTATGACATGTTTGACTATCTACTAGGAAGGATGACCCTTATTCCATTTTTGTTTTGGGTAATATTCTTAGCGAGTCTGGGTGTTTATCTTGTCCTCCCCCCCAAAAAAAATACTTTAGTGTTTTTGCTGAAATCACATTCAGTTTATAGATTAACCTGGAATGTACACATTTCTCTTGATGCACACATCACCCTATTGAAAACACGTACCTTACTATGTATTTATTCAAACGGACTTTACACCCTTATTTCAAGTTTTCCTGTAAATCATTTTATGCATGTTATATATATATATATATATATATATATATTTTTTTTTTTTTTTTTTTTTTTTTTTGCTCTGTTAGGTGGGTCTGTCTTCATTATGTCCTCTTGCAGTTGTTTGCATGTTCTGTTTCTAATCCACTGTCTGGCTGTGTTGCTGATAAGTGGATGTCCCTGATTGTCTTAGAAACAGTGATAATTTTGCCATCTTTTATTTTATTGCATTGCCTGAGTTCCTTACAGTTGGAGGGATGCCCCACACAGATACCAAACAAAGCCCCTCCCTTTCTGGTGTGGTCGTAGATTTCTGCACCCTCACCCGGAAAGTTGTATCTTCCTCAAGGGTCTGGGTGGAAGCTGGCTGCTCTGAGAGCTTCAGTTCTGTCCTGTGGATGTGTGCTCACTTACGCACCCTGAAGTCATCATGTTCCCACTCCATGGGTGAGGCCTCCTCTCGACAAGGGGCAAGGCGTTGGTGTCAATATAACCTGTTTTTGAAGAAGAAATACACGAACTTCCGACCCAAACTACCTCCCGATCTCACCTTGTCTTTGGTCTTCCTTCTGCAGGTCGTTGCCACAGCATGGCTCACGATCACGTGGCCTGCGTGGACCTGAGCTGGCTCAGTCTCCACCCTTGGCTGCTCACGGGTGCTGCATCGTCTTCAAGGGCATGTGGGGCTGGGGTCACCTGCTACGCTTGTGGCTCCCATAACGGAAGGCGTTTCCTCCACCTCTCCTTCGGGTTCTCCGAGCACACGCCAGCCACAGGCGCCCAGGCCAGCAACCCAGCATCTCCTGCTGGTCCTCTCAAGTGCATGCCAGCCAGGGAGGATCAGAGTGCCTACCAGGCACCCAGGGCCACTGTCCTGGCATCTCCTTCTGGTCTTCCTGAGCTCATGCCAGCCACAGGCACCTGGAGCCAGCCTCCCTGCATCTCTGTCTGGTCCTCTGAACACACACCATCAACAGGCACCAAGGACCACTGTCCCCACATGTCCATCTGGTCTTCCTGAGCTCACACCAGTCACAGGCACCTGGGGCCAGCCTCCCTGCATCTCCCTCTGGTCCTCCGAGCACACCAGCCACAGGCACCCAGGGCCAGTGTCCTTGCAAGTTTCTCTGTTTCTCTGTTCCTCCTGAGTGCACACTAGCCACCGGCTCCTGGGGCCAACATCCTTGGACACGTCTTCTGCCTGAGGACCCCCTGTCTATATCTATCTCTGCATGTTGCTTGGATTGCCCGCGGGTTCCAGTCTTTTCCATCCATCGCGCGCTGGTCCCAGCCACAGCTGGGGAGGGGCTGGTTGTCTCTGAGTGGTCCTCACCTCAAAGCATCCTCCTCTTTCCCTTACCACATCAACCTCCCTGGACTAAATTCCACGCCTCAGAAGGCACTGCCCTTCCCGTAGAGACATTCCTGAGCCCACCCAGGTGCTGTGAGGTGGGCCATCTCGCCTTCTCTGCCTCTTAGTTTCCAGAATTTTCTTCCTCCTGTGCTTGCGTGTTTAGGAATGCAGAGACAGTGAAGACTCACCGAGACGCTGTCCCTGGAGGCTTCCAGAGGGCAAACCCCGTCCATGGTTGGTCCAGGCCCAGTTGGAGGCTCCTTCCAGGCTGTGGGTGGTGACGCTGGAGAGGACACGGCAGGATGTGCGGGGCCATGTATCCCTGGGGACCTCAGAGCACCGTAGGACCACACGCATCCCCAGGCACCGGCACCGCCCACGGCCCGTGGGTCGGCAATGAGAGCTCACAGGATGGGACATACTGGGAGAACGGGGTGGGCTGCCCACCAGCCAGTTTCACCACCGGAAGCAGGTGCGGCCACTTTCTCCATAAAGCCTGATCGATGCCCATCACGGCAAATGTCCAGTTACTTTAGAACAGCCTGAGGTGTTTATAAATAACTCGGTTCTTAGATATCAGTTGTATTTTTTTTGAAGGGAGATGTTGTTTAATCGGTGTGATTTTTTTTTCTTTATTTTTTTTGGTTTGTTTGTTTTTGGTTTTTTTTGAGTTGGAGTCTCACTCTGTCGCCCAGACTGGAGTGCTGTGGCTGCTTCCGGTCACTGCAGCCTCGCCTGCTGGGCGCAGGCAATCTTTCCGCCTCAGCCTTCCAAGTAACTGGAACTACAGGTGCGCGCTACCACGCCCGGCTGATTTTTTGATTTATTGTAGAGATGAGG
>NW_007100023.1:129788-157973 GCF_000164805.1 Carlito syrichta | reverse complement strand
CCACTCACCTCAGCCTCCCAAAGGCACAGGATTACAGGCTGAGCCACCGAGCCTGGCCTGGTGTGATTTTTAATCTCCCAAAGAATACAATCTGTAACCAGCAAAGGAACTGCAAGGAGAAGAGAAACTCTCCCAAGATGTCGCTTGGAGCGAGAGGTCCTGTGGACAGCATCAGGGCTGGCACCAGCCACGACTCCTCTCTTGCCTGGACACACAAGCTGGGGCCACCTGGAGACTCGTGAGGAAGCTGCCGGAGGCAGACACACCACCTTCTCGGCGTTCAAGACCCTGCAGGAGCACGTGGACATTTCTGGGGCCTGGGTGACCGTGGGGATCGGCCAGAGGAATTAAAAACACACTGAGTTGGCACTCACGTTGAAACGTGTGCAAAGGCCCTGCTTGCCTAGGACAGACAGGCAGCTGTCCTAGGAGCAAATGTCACGGACATATGTGGATCGGTACTCTGCATTTGACTTTACCGTGGGAGGACACGTGGAGACTCGGAGGACGTGACCAAAGGGACATGTGTTCCGTGCCAGGCGCCCACGGGGTCTATTCTGGGTCAGGAGACAGCAGCAGCCAAACCCACGTGACCTTCAACCACGGCCACACCCCTTTCTTCCTTCCTCCCACTCTGCAGAGCCCACGTTTGCTTCAGGAAGAATTCCTCGCCATATTTCAAAATCTATTTTTCTTGCATAATCTTGGCTAACTCCTCAGGGTGGAGGCATGGAGACTCCCATTGCCTAGGACCTGAGCTGTGTGCTCCTGGGAGGAGACCGGTCCTGTGGCTGCTTCTTGGGCAACCTGATCCCTGGGGGGCCTTTCCTGTCCTCCTAAAATCCAGGAGTTGGAAGATCAACTGAGGAGAGAGGCTCCTTCAGCCCAGGACGGAACAGTCAGCCTATGTCCTAAGTCCCGGTGACCCCTCGCTGAATCTCGTGGGCTCGCTCTCAGCCTCCAGCCGAGAACAATGAACTCAGGGTCTATGTGTCATGGGGGCACTTGGATTTGGATTACAAATTGCCGCCGTCACCAAGAGGAGGAGGTGGGATCGTGTTAGGGGATGAGCAGACAACCGCGAGTCGTCCACAGGTAAGTGGAAATGCGGCTTCCGAGGCCCACGGGGAGCTGGTTTCTCCGAGACGTGGCCAGGCGGGGGGTTCTGGGAAAGGCTCGTTCCCGCAAGGGCATTGACCTTGTGTCTTGAAGGACGGGGTTTGTCTCCATCACTCAGAGTGTGGCTGCTGTTTCCAGTCCTTTGGTCTCTCAATTGTTCTGGTGAGGAGACCCAGAGGCGGGGTGGATCCACTCAGGCTCGTGCGACTCAGTGACGGAGGACAGTTGCTCTCTCGTGTTTGCAACTCAGTGACAGAGGACAGTTGCACTCTCGTGTTTGTGTTTCTTGATTTTAAAAGAGAAACAGAGGGAGGGAGGCTGGAAAATAAGTCAAAGGACTAACAGCATGAGAAAAAGCTGGGCCATTTAAAAGAAACAAGTTATAAATTGGATCCCACTCGTTTTAGGAAGAATTGCAAAAAAGAGCATGGGGCTTGAATAAATCTGTTCTTTGATCTGGGAAAGAGCAATGGCCCGGATCAGTGGCCCCGGCCTCGCAGGTTCTCCAGTAAAAGGTCACCACCGCCTTGGGGATGTGGAACACAGATTGTCTGACTCGGTGGGGGGAGGGAACACAAGTTTAATCACTGCCATGCTGTAGACAGGGCCGTCCAGGCAGCTACCTGAGGTGCCCTCCTTGGCTTCTGTGAGCCATCCAGGTGGTGCCCCGAGGTGCTCTCCCTGGTCCCACAGGCCACTGGCCGTCTGCCCACGCATGTACACTCCTGGGCTTGCCAAGTTTCCTAGGCAGGGGCCAAGAGAGAAGCCCCCAGCACAGTGTCCAGACACCAGGAGGACGGGAGCAGGGCTGAAGGTGGACGCCACCGAGTTCTCACCAGGGCAAACTTCTCCAAAGCCCAAGGCGAGAAACACAATCTCCCACGACTCAAGAACTGGTTATTGTTTTTCCAGTTCTGCAAGTTCCCCCTCAATCGATGATTCTTGTTTAAATGTGGGAAGTGCTGCTTCCGGCCCAAGTGATCATACCCAGGACACTCGTTGCCACAGCGATGCCAGCACTGCCCAACAGTGGTGAGGGAACGGGTGTGCTTAGCAGGGTGCCCTGCCGCGTTTCAAGAGTCACCAAAATCATCACCACCTTTGACCCACTCATTCCTCTCTTAGGAGGTTTTCCTAAGCAAAAAAGCTAAATGCTGTACATGAAATTGCACATAATAATAGAATCATAACAAACAAATATTGGTCTGAAAAAAGCAACAAGGGGTGCGTTAGTCTACTGGAATTTTGTTCTGAAACTGTCAGACAATTTGGAAACTGGTAATGGCAGTGTCAAGCGACTGAGACAGACGGGGCCGTGTGTGGTGAACATGTATTGCACACAAGAATTCATTGACACAAAAAGGACAGCTGGGTGAAAGTAGACCTTTTTCTTCACTTGGTAATTAGCATGATGTCATCTTACTGTGATTTCTGATATATTTGAATTTGTATTTAGCCCTTGTTTTGTGCTTTCTATTTATTCTAGTGGTGGTGGGCAGAATTCTAAGTGCTCTCAAGATCCCCGCCCTGCGGTGAATGCACCTGCATAACCACCTTCCCCTGGTGTGGGCAGGGCTGTGGTGTGAAATGGCGGCTTCACCGACTGGGTCGCGTTCAGTAATACTTGTCCAAGAGCCTCTTTGCTGGCCTGGCAGCAGGAGCTTCCCTGCGTGAGAGGCTGGGACCCAGGTTGCTTCCCAGAGCTGAGAGCAATCTCCAGCCAACAGCCAGAAGAAAATAGGACTTCAGTCCTAGAACCTCCAGGCGTGCAATTCCCCCCAGCAGCCAGTGAGCTTGGAAAAGGCCCTCAACTCTCTGACAAGATTACAGACCAGGTCGGGTGAGACCTAGAGCAGAGGACACACACCACCCACGTCCAGACTCCCGGCCCACAGATGAGAGATGACATGTGTGTGTGGTTTTAAGATGCTGAGTCCGTGGAAATTTGTCATGCAGTAATACAGCGAACAACGCAGTACACACCCGCTTCATGTTTCTTTCTGTTTCCTTTCTTGAATTGTTTTCAGTCTGTTGGATTTTTTCTGATTTTCTTTTTCTCCCTCCACTAGTATGATCGTTTTCAGTTATATTTCTTTTCCTTTAGGAGTTGTGGCTACTGACACAGGAACAATTACCGTGTCAGTCTGAAGGCAGCCAATAGACTCAGCATCTCTAGACGGCTTTCGAAATAGAGGCCTTTCATTCCTTCCATGCCGACTGATCCACTCCTGCTGTCATTCGTTGGAATCTGACCTTGGCTATTTTTAAAATCCGCTAGACATGCTCGTTACTGCTTTATGCAGCCTGTGTTTATTTGAATTCTGCACGTATTGACCAGGCTTTGTGTCTTTGTACCATCTTTTGTTCCAGGCCATGCAACTGGGACCACGCCCCCTCTGTTTGATATCAGCATCTCTGTTGATGGCTTTCTACAGTGCCTTTAATTTTCCTCTGCATGTGAAGGATGGTTTTGTTGGGTATAGCATGTGAAGTAGACTTATTTTCTGAGTAGATTGAAGGCATTGTTCCACATGTCCTGTGTTCATCGTTGCTGATGAGTCAGGTGTTGGGGGCTCCTTTAAAATAGTGTATCCTCTCCCTCTGTGTTCTTAAGACATGTTCTTGTTTTTGTTGTTCTGCTGTGTCTAGGTGGGTTTCTTCTTCACGATGATGCTTTTGAATCATGGAGTTTCTTCGATCTGCAGGGTTCTGTCTTCCCCCAATTATAGGAAATCTCAGTGATTGGACCTTCAATAATTGCCTCTGATTCAGTTTTACTCTTTTGTTTTCCTTCAAGGAACCTAGATTGGATGTATGCCACACCTAAGTGATATTCTCTGATTCCAAAGTCTTCTTTCATATTTGTTTTTTTGTTTTCCTCTTCTGCCATCTACAAAATTTCTTCAGATCTATTTCTTCCAGTTCATTATTTTTTCAGCCAAGCTAATCTGCTTTTAATTCTGTCAATCAAGTTTTTAATTTTAATCATTACGTCATCTCTTATAAGTCTGTATTTGGTTGTTTTTCAGTCTTCATGGCACTTATATTTTTACTCACTTTTTTTATTTTTTACTTATTCAGACATGTAAAACAGACTTTATTTCCTGTGATTCACAATTAGAACATCTTCCATGGTTACATCTTTCTTTCTTTTGTTTGTTTGTTTGAGTCTCCCTTTTAAGGTCTTCATCTCTCTGCTGAAATTCCCCATCTGAGCTGGGCTCGGTGGCTCAGCCTGTAATCCCGTGCCTTTGGGAGCTGAGGTGAGTGGATTGCCTGAGCCCGCGGGTTCGAGACCCGCCAGGGCAGCGAGACCTCATCTCTACAATAAATCAAAAAATCAGCCAGGCGTGGTAGCACATGCCTGTAATTCCGGCTACTTAGAAGGCTGGGCGGAAGGATCACCGGAGCCTCGAGGCTGCGGTGGCCGGGAGCGGCCACTGCACTCCAGTCTGGGCGACAGAGTGAGACTCCAACTCAAAAAAAAAAGGAAATTCCCCATCTGTTCTGAATGTTATTCGCCACGAGTGCCCTTCAAATGTTAATCATGGTTATTTAAATCTCCCGTGTCTGATAGTTCTGACATGTGGGTCATACGTGGTTGCTTTATTTCCCAACAGATAGCCTTTCTCCCTCTTTCCTTTTCTTCTCTCTCTTACTTGTTTTGGTTAAAAATGAGACAATGTGTGAGGGACAATATTGAGCTAAGGTATGCCCCTTCTTCTGCTTGGCCACTAGGGTTGGGTCAGTCTAGGCAGGAGTTGAGCTGAGTTTGGGATTTGTTGTTGCTGTGATGCTCACCATCTCCCACTCCGCTAGCTTCACAAAAGGGCGGCGGGCTTGGCCAGAGAGCCTTCTCAAAGTCGGCTTCACTCTCTGCTTCAGCCACTTGCGTCTTCCCGGCGCCTCTGAGCGGCTCTTCTCCTGGGCACCTGTTCTTCCCGTGGCAGACTGCTGGGTGTATCACCTGGCGCTTGCTAGCCTGTGTGGGAGGCAAGCGGCCTTCTCGGCTGTTCTGATGTAGGCTCAGTCTTGGGCAGGCCCCGCCCCCTAGTTGTGGAGTTGTCATCCTTTCTCTCTCTGGGCAGCAGGAAATCCGTAATGATTCACACCCAAGATGGTTTCCTGCCCTCACCCAGAGCACAGGCTTTTGTTTCCCCTCCCCCAGCCGCAATGGACTTTTCTCTATGGGGGCGATGAGGTCTGCTAGTCCTCCAATGAGGCTTTTTGCCTCCCCCGCTGGGCAGCCATGCCCTGCCTCCAGCCTGCACCACACAGGAAGCTTTGTGTGGTTCCTTTCCTACCCTCATCTTTCCCATGAAAGCCAGAGATGATGCTCCAAGAAGAGCCAGCGGCGGGTACGAACTCCCCACGTGCCTGTGACTGTCGTAGCTCCCAGTTCTGCATTCACCCACACTCAGCCTGGAGCACACCGCTCACGCCGACAGCTGGAGTCCTGTCACTGGTCTCACCCATGACAGTACCCTCTTCCTCCTGTGCTCCACCCAGACGAGGTGAACTCTTGTTCTGTCTCTTCTCGGAGGCACCTGTCTTTCCTTGGATTTCAGTCAGCTGGCTCATCCCCAGTCTCGCATTCAGATGACCCCAGGAAAGCCATGCTTCCGGGTCACCCACTTTCCTTGTTGTCTGGATGCAGGCGATTCTCTTTCTGATGTCTGCACCTGCTGTTAGTTTCCAGTAACTGCTCACCGTCTCACTATGGCACTGATAGGCGGTTCCCTCGAAGCTCGCGTCAATTCCCCCCCAAACCTTTGCTATTTCAAACAACACTGTGAAAAATAACATTGTTTTTCATACATGTGAGGATCTCTGAATAAATGCCTGGCAGTAGAGTTGTGTAGGTTAAGGGGTGACGCATGTGTGATGCTGACATTCGCTGCCATGTCACCATTCAACATCATGTTGACGCTCAAATATCGTCTCTGTAAAAGTTGTGGCAGCTCACATCACACACTCCCATCACCCACCCTACCCCGCCCGTTGACCTCTGCCTGCCTGTGGCATGAAAGAATTGTTCCTGTGTGGTTTTCATGTGCTTTCCTGAGGTTGGGCTTCTGTCCATATGTTAAAGCTATTTGCATTGAGCTGTATACTTTAAAATGGTTAAGACAGTAAGTTTTATTTATTTTTTTTACTGTAATACAAGAGCCATTTGTATTATTTTCTATGAAATAGATATTCATACTTTTAGCCACTTTACAATTGATGTGCTGATCTTCATTCTATTTCAGTTGATTTTTCTGGGTTTCTAAGTAGAGTTTCTTCAAAAGGATCATCTTGTATTCTTTTTAAAATACTATTGGAGAGTGTGGGCGTTCTTGGTTTCTCTTGACTTTATCAGGAACTCGTTGCCATTCTCATCATGAACTCTGAGGTTGGTAACTGGTTTGATGCGATCAGTCTTTACTAAGAAGAGATATTTCTATTTTTTGTTTCTCAAAAACATCTCTTAATCATGAAGCATTTTGGTATCCACAAAAAAACACAATCAAAATTAAGATTAGTATTTCATTTAATTTGTGACTTAACTTCACAGATTCTTTTTTTTTTTTTTTTCGAGTTGGAGCCTCACTCTGCCACCCAGGCTGGAGTGCAGTGGCATGCTCACGGTCACCCCAGCGTCAGTTTGCTGGGCTCAGGCAATCCTTCCGTCTCAGCCTTCCAAGTAGCTGGAAAAATAGGCGTGCGTTACCACGCCCAGCTAATTTTTTGATGTATTATAGAGATGAGGTCTCGCCAAGTTCCCAAGCTGTTCTCGAACCTGTGGGCTCAGGCAATCCCCTCACTTCAGCCTCCCAAAGTGCTGGGATTATAGGATTGAGCCACTGCACTCAGTGAGTATTTATTCTTACGCATAAATGGATTAATTATTGATCACCATTTCTTGTGTACTGTGGCACCCGGTTCTTGAGTCATTACTTAGATTCCTCTTTTAATGAGTCAACCTATATGTATGAGTGATTTCTCAGGAATATTATTGGGGGTATGTTTCCCAAGTTTTTGCTTAAGTGGGAACGTTTTTCTATCGCCGTCACCCATGAACAACAACTTGGCTGGACAATGAGTGCTTGGCCCCCAGTTTTTAAGTCTCAAAATCCTGTGTTCCTTGTTTTATTGCATTTCCATATCAAAACCAACTTGATTTTTTTCCCCTTGGATATTTCTTAGGCATCTACTTGGTTGCATCCAGAAAGTGTGTATGCTTTGAAGTCAAGTATGAGTTGTGTCTAGTTATAGTTTTATTGTTTATTTTACTTGAAGTATGGTGTGTCATCTCAAATCAAGAGATAAGTTCTGAGTTCTTCAGCTTGGACAAGTTTTTCTAAAACCACACCTTTGCCTCTTATATCTCTCACTCACTCTAGCCTCTTCTGTAGAAATGCCAGCAATTGGTGTGTTCAACTTCCATCGTGTGTCCTCTGAATGTTCCCTTTGTTTACAGTGTTCACCTCTGTGTCCATTTTTTTTACTTTCACCTTCCATGTCACTGATGCAGTCTTCTGCAACTTTGTCTCTGTTTTTTCTGCTCTGACACTGTTAGAAATGTCCCTACGATAGTGTTTCTTTTATTACATTCTTTCCAGAATGGTTCCAGCCACCATTGCATCTGGCAGGCCATCTTATTACGGCATCTCTAGCTCAAGTTCATGGGCTTCTTGTCCTTATATTTCATCGAGACTGCAAAGCAGGCCCATAAAATCTCCTTCTTTTTCCTGTACTCTATATTTTTTCAAACCTGTGTTAGTCTTCTCCTTCAAATACTAGGTTTATTTCTTTTGTATAGAAAAAAACATTGCCAGAGGTGATGCACAGAGGTTTTGCTCGGCTTTGTTTCTTGTAAACTTGCTTTGGAATCAGGAGAGGTTTATATCAGCTTGGTATTTGGCCTGAGGGTTTGTTGCCTCTGCATGCTCTTTAAGTCCTGTTATCATCTTCTAAGTTAGTAAACCTTGTGATGAAACATATATCATGTGTCTGGTAATCTAACCTCATGGTGAGGGTGCTGGGAGTGGGGGGACATGTTCGAGTGCCTTTTTTCAGTATGAATTTGGGATTGCCCAGCCTCATCCTACCTACAGAATGTGGTTGGCTCTGAGTTCTTCGCTGATGTTTTTATCTCTCGTACCCAGCAGGATTACAGAATTTTCTAGGAAGTCCCTGTGCATCGGAAAGAATAGAAATAAGAGAAGTCTCCCAATTGCTCTGGGGCCTCATGACTCCGTGGAGGGGAGCAGTTCCCAGGAGGATATCAGGGTCTCTCTGTCAACCGTGAGACGTGTAGTGCAGTCGAACTGTAATTACTCCTGCTTGCTTCCTATTCGTTGCATCTTTCTTTGCTCAAGAAGGCGAGTTTGGCGTTCCCTCGGGTGCCAGACGCCCTGCAACTGCTTCTTGCTCAGCGTGGGACAGACCAGGCTTCCCACCAAGAGCTGGTGGAGAAGCATCATCCCACAACCCCCTTGAAAAGTGCGTGAGGCTGTCAGAGAGTCGTGAGGGCAGCCGGCAGGGTGGGGTGGAACAGGGTGGGAAGCGGCCAAGGGAGCCCCCGTCTCGGGGGATCCACAGGCCCCACGGGTCAAGAAATGGAAACTCTCACAGACGCTGGAGCCAAGAGGAGCGAGAGAGGCGTCCGGGAGTCCCATGGGGGCCAGTGGGGCTCACACCGGGGTTAGGTTGCTGAGGTCATGGTGGCTGGAGGAGCCCGGAGACCGGGCTGTGCGGGACGGTCTCTGTCTGGGGCATTGGCTGAGTCTTAGCCAGCAGAGGCAGGAGGCACAGAGGCTGTAAGTGGTCGCTTGTCTTAGAGCGCTTGGAGATGAGTGCTGGATCCAGGGTCCCACATGCTAAGGTAGGGGTCCTCAAACTTTTAAAACAGGGGGCCAGTTCACTGTCCCTCACACCGTTGGAGGAGCGGACTATAGTTTAAAAAAAACTATGAGCAAATTCCTATGCACACTGCACATATCTTATTTTGAAGTGAAAAACAAAACGGGAACAAATACAATATTTAAAATGAAGAACAAGTAAAGTTAAATCAACAAACTTACCAGGATTTCAGTGGGAACTATGGGCCTGCTTTTGGCTAAGGAGATGGTCAATGTCCGGTTCCATATTTGTCACTGCTAGTCATAAGACTGAGAGGAGGAGTCGAGAGACAGAGAGAAGGAGGGGAGTCGGAGAGTGCAACGCACATTCCACACATGCGCACTGCGGGCCCGGACGAGTCGGCTGCTAGGCAGGACAGGCAGCCGCGGCAAAAACACCCAGTGGGCCGGATAAACGTCCTCGGCGGGCCGCATGTGGCCCACGGGCTGTAGTTTGAAGACCCCCGTGCTAAGGCATATTTTTAAGTTTAAGGGGAAATTCCCAGTCTATTCAGAGGCTGAAGTAGGAGGATCACTTGATCCCAGGAGTTCAAGACCAGTCTGGGCAACATCGAGAGATCTCGTCTCTACTGGGAAAAAAAAGAAGAAAACTTAGTGGTGTCTGTAGTCCCAGCTACTGGGGAGGCTGTGGTGAGAGGATGGCTTGAGTCCAGGAGTTGGAGGCTGCAGTGAGCTGTGACTGCAGCATCACACTCCAGTCTGATGACAGAGAAAGACCCATGTCTAAAAAGTAAATAGACAAGTGCTTTGAGTCTACCGACGGCCCACCTCCTGCTCCGTGGAAGGGCCGTGGCAGGGTCTGCCAGCAGCGCCACACCCCGTGGCCTCATGCCCCCAGCACTGTGGCCTTCCTGTCCGAGGCAAGTGGGCTGCACCAGATGCTCTGCAGTGGTGCTCAGCTCTGGGACTGAGACTCTCGTGGCTGGAGTAGAACCCCCTCGTGGCCGGGAGCCTCATCACCATGCGGGTAGAGTAACGCCATCATGAAACTGGTAGTGAGGGCTGCACACGCAGGGAGCGCTGTGGTGTACAGACGCCCAGATACTGTGGATTTGAATATGCAGCCTCGCGACCCTTCCGTGGTGGCCAGCCTGAGAGTCAGGGCCCCGGGTCTGACCGTCATGCAGGGGACAGCATCGCAAGGGGCCGAAGCCACGGGCTCGGGGTGCCGCTGCCTCCTCGAACCTCCAAACCCCTAAAATGCCTCATTGTCCATTTAAAAAAACGGGGGAAAGATCAGTGTGTTTAGCGAAATGAGTGAATCAGCGACATTTATTTTGAGGTGGGATGAACAGAGCCTCTCCCAGGTGCCATTTAAGAGGAGAAAACATCCCCTTGTATCCGGGAACGTGACCGAGATGGACACGCGAGAACCGCCGGAAGTCGCTGCCTCAGGTCACGAGGAGGGCAGGGGAGGTAGAGCTGCCCTGGGACCTCAGGTCCAGCTGCTTCTGGTGGCCGGCTCTGCCACCTCCTGGGGACCAGCCTCCTCTGGCCGATGGCCTTGTGGAATGAGGGAAGGCCACTCCGGGGGAGAAGGCAGAATCTCGTCATCCCAGTTGGCTGAGCAAGAGGCCAGGCACCGGCACTGCGTGCACAGAGACGCAGAGACAGCCAGGGCACAGCGGAGGCGTCACGTGGGGAAGGAAGGCTCGGTGTGCCGGGTGGAGGCTTCCGGCCCGGGAGGCTGGAGGCAGAGCACTAGAAGCAGGGCGTCCCATGTGGAGGGTGAGAGCCACACGCTTGACTTTCCCCATTAGTGCTGAGCTGGAAGCTGGGCCAGGAGTCATGGAAGTTGTCAGTCAGTTATCAAGTTGCCACCCCCCGGGGGCTGATTGTGACGGGGGTCGTTGATTGACCTTCTGTCTTGTTACTGGAGAGAGCAGGCCGGCTTTCTACGCATGTGACTTACACATGACAGGCCGGCTTCCTACATGTGTGACTTCTACATGGCAGGCCTTCTGCGAGTGACTTTTGCGAGCAGGGCTGACTCTGGGCCACTTCCCGTAGATATGGTTTGGTGTCTGGGCAGTTGCTACTGGGCGTGGGTCTGATTCTGCCCTTCTGGATGGCCTGGCCCCTCTGTGGCGTGTTCACGCTCGGAGCGTTTAAATGAAACGAGGAGGCGGAAGTCACTCTCAAGCTTCCGGGAGTCGGCCGGGTGTGGTGGCTCAAACCTGCCACCCCAGCACTTTGGGAGACCGAGGCGAGAGGATTGCCTGAGCCCCGGAGTTCAAGACCAGCCCGGGCAACTTGGCCAGACCTCGTCTCTACAATAAATCAAAAATGAGCCGAGTGTGGTAGCGCGCACCTGTAGTTCCGGCTACTCGGAAGGCTGAGGCGGAAGGATCGCTGGAGCCCAGCGGGTCGAGGCTGGAGTGGCCGTGAGTGTGCCCCTGCACCCCAGCCTGGGCGACAGAGGGAGACAGAAACAAGGCTCAGGGAGTCAAGATGACACCCAGCCGATCTGTAGCTCTTCGAGGACCCTCCGGCTTGCCTCCCTCCACAGCTGATCTCGCTTAATATGCCAAGTGAAATGTCCCAGCGACGCCAAACCAAGCACCACGTATCCGCGCATCTAAGTGGGAGGTAAACTCTTAGCACACACTGGCTGGAGGTTGGGGATGACAGACCCTGGGGACACTAACGGAGGCGTCTAAGGGTTGAAAGACCACGGGGGAGCCATGCCCACCACTTGGAGGATGGCTCGGCAGAAGCCCAAGCCTCTCCGTCACACACTTAGCCCACGGACCACACCGCACACGTGCTGCTCGCATGGAAGTCAAACAAGACAATGGCGTGCAATTCAGTCAGCTCATGAAGGTGTCCTAAAGGTCGTTTGGGGGTGAGAGGAACACTCGCTTCTGTCCAGGGAGGCGGGGCGCTATCCGCTCCAGTGTCTGGAGCTCACGCCAGCGGATGGCGTGGGGTCCAAGCTCTCGCAGACAGAGGCGGGTCTGCGGGGCCGAGGCTCCGGGGAGCCACAGACCACGTGTGAGGCTCCACGAAGGATTTCAGAGCCAGAACTGCAGGGGGTGGGATGAAAGGAACAGGCATCGAGACCGTCAACCTCTGTCACACACACCCCGCCACGGCCAAGACAAGGTGCACTCGGGACATGGCTTCTTTCTGATGCGACGTCATTTTGAATAGAGGGAATGGACAGAAATGTTTGTGTTACTGAAAACAGAGGCCACACACACAGCTCAGCTTTCCGTCGCCTTTGGGGTTGGCTTAGTGTGGGGCAAATGAGTAAAACCCGCCGGACTCTGGACGTGCAGAACAGAAGACCAGACAGGTCCTGCCCCAGGGGGTCTTGATCCAGCAGTCCCATGTGCCTGACCCCGAGGCGGCCATCCTCGGTCTCCCGCGCTGATGTCCTCTGAGCTAACCTCTCAGGTGGCCGTAGGGGTTCTCGGTGGGTGCTGTGCCCAGCCACACAGGAGCTCGAGGGAAAGGGAGGAGTCAGTAGTGCTCACCCTGTCTGTATTTCAAACCATGGTGTTTTGTTTCAGATTTTTACATGAATATTGATTTATGTAAATATCGCATTGAAATATTCTTTCTCTCGATGACCGAACCTTTCACCCATTGCGTTTCGCACCCATGGGAGAGCCTGGCCCTGGCCTGCGCCTGCTCTCAGCGTCCTGGAGACGCGGCACTACACGGAGTCTCCTGTCCTACGCTCCCCTGGGTGTGTGAGCATGCTCAGAATGGCCCGGTGAGCCGTGACGCATGGCTTCAAATGCAGGGACTGGCAGCACAGAGATCCACCCACCATGAGCCTCCCGGAAGGCTACTGGACGGGGCTTCAGACGCGCAGACTGAGACAAGAACAGGACAAGGTGCCCGGGGTGTCAGTGTCTGGACCAGGAAGGGAAGTCCCCCAGCACAGGACGGCGTTGCAACCACGTGGCAAGCCTCTGCCCAGCACGTGGACGATGTTCCTCTTTCTCACAGGGCGTCCCCAGACGGACAGTGACATCACCAACAGAGGAGTAGTTGAGGTAGGACACATTGTGAAAAGCTGATGCCACTGAGGGGACACGGCGCTCAGACGCCCTGAAACGAGAAACTGGAAAGAGAGCCTGACGGGCGTGCGTGCATGGGTCCGTGCCTGGCAAGTGTGGCCCTCCCCACCCACACATGAGTCTTTCTGGCCTGGGGGAAGCTCCCAGCTGCCTCGGGAGAACCCTGGAACGTGCACAGAGAGGCTGGCTGAGGGTGAGGTCCACGGCCTGAAGAATCCAGACCAGGGCAACCGCTGAACTTGAACTTCAGATGGGTTACACATGTCCCACACAGTATGTGGGCATCTGTGTTTATCTGTTTGCTCTGGCAACCCTCCACGTCCAGGCTCTGAAAGTTGAAAATGTGGAAGACGCCATCAGGCTGCCCTCAAGAGACTTTTCAGGGTTTACGGAGACCCTGGCAGGGACATCTGGGTGAGCCACACCTCCCTCCTCATCAGCAGCCTTCGCTCTTTTTGAGTCAGGGTCTTACTCTGTTGCCCATGCTGGAGTGCAGTAGCACCATCACAGCTCACCACAGCCTCGACCTCCTGGGCTCAGGCCATCCTTCCACCTCAGCCTCCTGAGTAACTGGGACTATAGGCACGTGCCACCACGCCTGGCTAATTTTTTTTTGATTTCTTAAGATCTGAGGCCTCACTATGCTGCCCAGGCTGTTCTGAACTCCTGAGCTCAAGTGATCCTCCCTTCCCGGCCTCCCAAAGTGCTGGGATTACAGGCATGAGCCCCTGCGCCCGGCCAAGCTCCAGGTCTTTGCAAATTCCTAAGAAAAGCCTCAGAATCAGAAAGTTGCAAGGGAAGGGAGGAGCTGCCGAGCAAAGGGAAGAGAGTGATGAAGGGGGTGCCAGGAACCGCGTGATTTATGGTTTATGAGCAGAGATGTAGAGAGACAGATAGGACTTGCCGTAATTGTGCAGCGACTAATTGTTCAAAGACGAGTGGCAGAGATGAATGCCCGTGTTTCTTTCCGGGCAAAAGCATCAAAGGTGATTAAACTCTGCTAGAACTTGGGACAATGCGGCCGGGTTAAGACAAGACGTTCTTAAGACAAAGGGTTTCTCTGGAGGTCACCACAGACACCTTCGCGACGTGTCCTGCATGCTCCCTTGACCGCGGACACTGTCCCCACCCTTCTGTTCTCGGGACCTTTTCTTGGTTGGGAAAGCCTCTGCTCCAGTCCTCTGGAACGCTCTACGCTTCAGGAATCTGGGGAAAGAAGGAAGATCCCGAGGATGTTTCTGGTTCTGAGACGTGATGTGAACTCAGGGTGTTCGATGATGCGACGACCATCAGAAAAGGAAGAAGGCGCCATGGAAAACAGGACGAGGTGGGGAGAAACACATGGGCGCGGGCGCACACACACCCACCCGAGTGGGGCAAGGCCCCCGTAGCTGCAGACCTTCGGGACATCCTGACTCCAGGGGCTCTGGGCAAGAGCTGGACCGACTCCACCAGGGGCCGCTCCTGTTTTGAATGTCCTTAGAAATGCGCGGACGGTTCTGATGAACGGACCTTAACTGTGGCGTCCAAAGTGGCCTTTCCGTTGGGCGTGGCTTTGGTCCTCCGGCACTGCCTGACTGGATGGCAAGAGAAGGAACGAGCCCCCGCCACACAGAAGAGAGCCTGGCCTGCCCACCCACGGCAGCTCCATGGTCCTAGATCAACTAATCAACGCGGCGTCCCTTCATGAACATGGCTTTTTGAAGAATGCCATCTGCTCGTTGGTGACAAAAATGAAGAGCTCTAGGAAAGTTCAGCTCTCAACTTCGTAAATGACTGTGACCCCATGTTTATGCGCCTAAAGTCTGAGCTATTTCAACTTCGGAAATCGTAACTGATTGCATGTTACTGGGCACTCGGGGTGTTTGAGAACCTGTGGCTGGAAAGTCTTGGGATGTGTCCATGACAGACCCACTGTCATGCTTTTTCTTGGAAGTAAAAAAAGAAAGATAGCTGCAGGGTGTGGTGGTGCACACCTGTCATCCCGCACTGTGGGAGGCGGAGGTGAGAGGACTGCCTGAACGCAGGGGTTCGAGACCAGCCTGGATGCTTGACAAGACCCTGTCTCTATAATAAATAAATTTATTTAAAAAATGATCCAGGTATGGTGGTGTGCGCCAATTAGTTCTAGCTACTTGGAAGACCAAGGCGGAAATATCACCTGAGACCGTCAGGTCGAGGCTGTGATGGCCATGATCATGCCACGGCACTCCAACCTGGGTGACAGGGTGCAACCCCAACTGAAAAAAAAAATGGTAAAGAACCCCCTGACTTGAGTTGTTGAAACGCAACAACGGTCGCTCAAACCAGTAGGGCTCTTTGCCTTCCGCTTGGTGGCAAGACCAAAGAACCTCCTGCAGGGTCCGTGTTCCCTGCATGGCCATGTCTGCTGAGCGGCCCTTTGGATGTGGAAAGATGTGTTCAGTGCACACTGCCCTGCCTTGGGCACCTATGTCACTGCGTCACCCTTTCCCAAATATGAACGGGCTGGAAATTTTCCAGGAGTGGGACGGGTGCTACAATATGACTTTTTTTTTTTTAGATACAGAATCAGAATCCTTGTTTTAAAGAAAATACAGTTAAGACTCCTGGCATTAATTTGTTTGTGAGAATATTGCAATACGTATGATGTGTGTGCCAGTAATTCTGCTCAGAGTCACTATGAATTTATCAGTCTTTTCTTTACTGTGTTGTTTTTATTATTTGGTGCCACTTTAGTTCAGCAATTAGGATGTAAGCTTCAAGGCAAGAATATATATTAATAACGATGATTAGGTTAGGAGAAATTAAAGCCCAGTGAAAATAAATGGCTACATCTTTAAAAGAGAATGGCTTCTTTGTTGCCAAGTTAGCTCAGAGGCGCAAAGAATTATGGATTATTTACAGGTCTCCACGTGCTCTGTGTATGAAGTGGAAAACAGAGTAGCAAAGACCAGGGAGCCCCTGCACGCTCGGCCAGGTGTCTCGAGCGCATTTTTTGTTTGGTGCCTGGCGTCCACGAATATTGAGAGATGGCATGGTAAAGCCAATTGGCAAGAGGCTGAGGTGACTCTCTTTGGTCTTGTCTTGCTGATGGTGCTGGTCTTGCCAATTTCCTCGGATGCCATCAGAAACGAGCAAAACACAATTTACACTTTAGGATTTTTTTTTTTTTGAGTCGGAGTCTCACTCTGTCACCCAGACTAGAGTGCGGTGGCACACTGCTCACGGCCACCACAGCCTAGACCTGCGGGGCTCAGGCGATCCTGCCTCAGCCTTCCAAGTAGCTGGAGCCACAGGTGCATACCACCACGCCCAGCTGACACAATTTACACTTTAGAAAATGGCCTGCAAGCCCCACAGAAGGCAATCCCTTGAGACGCTGGCCATCATCTTTCTGCCTCTTGGGAAGAAATGAAACCAGCCTGAGTCGTGGGCAAGAAACCAGCCAGCCTGGCAGAGGCGACGTGGAAGCCATATGATGTTTGTAGAGGGGCGGCCTCTTTTGCACCGAGGAGACCACTGACTTGCTTATCTGTATGAAGATTTTGTTGTTGCTATTGTTTAACCTAAGTAGTGCTGTGAGAGGAATCCACACACTGAGTGCATGGCGTCCAGACTCTCAGGAGAGAGACCGACAGTTCCATGTCCCAATGTGTTCTCTCCAGAGCGCCCAAAAGACATCTTTGTGCTTATCTGAAGAAGACCTGTAACCTTCCCCAAGGGGGGGCCTCTCATCAACATCTCTGCCCAAGTGAAAGCGACAGCCCCTTTAGACGCACCCTGGAATCTGTTCCCTGCAGAAGCCCTGCTCAGGGACTCAGCACACGAGGGCTGACATTTGGTTCTGTCCCTGATGGCCGTGGAATCGTGGGTGGACCACTCAGCTCCTCTGGGCCTGAGTGTCTTTATCTTTAAAATGACATATTTGGACTTCATCTTTCTTCGCTCTTTATGTCTGCAGTGCCGCGTTTCGTTGATATGATGCTCAATCCTGTACTGATGACGATTGGGGCTAATGTTGGCCCTCCACTCTCTAGAACCAGAACCTCCAAATTAGAGCACCCTGTACATGCTCCCCTGGCCCGTCCTCCAGGCCCCAAGCGTGTGTCACCCAGGACCATGCCACGGGCCATGGGGGACACACTTCAGGGCCACACACTTTGGCATTTGCTCATGAGCATGTGATCGCCTGGAAAACAAGAGACCCATCGCTATTGTCAATCTCATTATAAGGAGATAAATTGGAAACTGCAAAGGAATTAGGCTGATTTCTTACTGACAAATTTTGGTTGCAGGGTAGACAAGAAATAATCCTATTTAAAGCTGCAACAGCTGTTGCATGGAATTATATTTTAAAACCCTTTAGAGGAATTAGTTAATTAATTGTAACATTGTTAGACTCTCCTTAATAGTGTTCCAAAATACCTAGCAGTGATTAATCACGATCGGAATTTTTATCCGTCATGATCTAATGCATTTTTCCAAAAAGAAGATTTTTATTGCACATTAAAATTACTTCGTTTGAATTCTGTAATTGTAGATCTTAATCTTGTTTGAAAATATAATCTTTATCCATTCAGTGCCAGGCAAAGTTAGTGCCTCTCTGCAAAAAAAAAAAAATTTAAAAAAGTTCCAACTTTGTCTGGATTCTTTTCTTTGTTTCTGCTACTCCGTATCATTTAACTTCGCACGGCTTTCATGAGTAATTGTTTTCAGCAGTTCCTAAGAGTTTCTGTCGGCAATATTTCATCCCGGAATGAAGGGTAATGATCCATGAATTCTTAATGCCATATTTTTATAGCCAGTAAATTAGTCTTTAATGGGTTCAATAAGTTCCATGATGTATGTCATTAATTGTGAATGGTGTTTTAACTGGATAATTGTCAGGAAGTGCTGTTTGTCATCGCCACCAGCAGATGACTGATCCGTAATGTTGGTTCCACTGCACATCCCGGTGCTTATTTCCTCTGGCTTTGTGTGGTGGGAGGGCAGGTCAGGCGCCCAGCACGCACGGGCCCGACAACACATCCTGACATGTGGCTGGATGCTGGATTTCTCAGACTTTCCTTCCTCCTCGTTGTTATCTTCTGTATCGGTTAGCCATTGTTTCTGTCATGCCGGATAACAAACCTTCCCCAAACTCCATGCTTAAAACCACCAACTGAGTATGGTGGCTTATAGCTGTAGTTCTAGAGCTTTGGGAAGTCAAGGCAGGAGGATCACTTGAGGCCAGGAATTGAAGAGCAGCCTGGGCAGCATAGCAAGACTCCCGTCTCTACAAAATTTTTTTTTAAAAAAACTAGCCAGGCGTGGTGGCTCATGCCTGTAAACCCAGTACTCCGGGAGGCTGTGGCAGGAGGATCACTTGAGCCTAGGAAGTCATGGGTGCAATGAGCTATGATTGCACCACTGTACTCTAGTGTGGGTGACAGAGTGAGACTCCAACTCTAATAAAAAATAAATAAAGCAACCACCCCATCTATCCTAACTGGGATGGTTAGTTTCACATGAAGCGATTGTACCCAGTTGCGTAATTACATGCGAATCTAAGGCTGCCATGAAGATATGTAGGTGTGAATGTCTACAGTTGGGAAACTTTGACCAAAACAGATAACCCTCCACAGCGAGGGGGTGCCTAGCCCAATCAGTTGAAGACCCCAAGGGCAAAAATGCAGGTTTCCCAGAGAGAAAGGGATTCTGTCTCTGGGCAGCAGGGCTGGCCCCTGCCCATGTTCCCAGCCCCGGCCCTTCGACTTTGGCCTGACCGGCCCCCACTCACACACGCTGATGCAACCCGGCTCAGCCAGGTCAGCTGTCTGCTGCAGGCTGGGTCTACGTCGGTCTATGTCTGTGTCCACGGGTCTCTCCCCCTCGAGCTGGAGGCCTTCCCAAGGCACGCCCCCCTGTGAGCACTGTGGAGGAGCCAGAGGGCCGGCCTCCGCTCCCGGCGCGTTCAGGTCTCACATCTCACGTGTGCTGCCATCCCATCAGCCAACGCCATCACCCAGTGGATCCCTCAGGAGGGGGCCGAGTCCACGCCACACCTGGGGGGAGACCCACAGAGTCACATGGCCATGTGGGAGTGGGGAGGGAAGGAAGAGGAACTGGGAGCGACACCCCCCCCAACACCCACCACCGTCTCCCATTTAGAAAAAGAAAGTGCCGCTCGCCGCCGGGTCTGTTCAGTTTCCCATAAACACGCTCTCAGAGGCTGAAGCCAATCTGACTGGTTTCAATGTGAAAATAAAATACGAAATCTGTTCTTGGAGTTATTTCTCAACAGAACTTGTCTGTAATCCTCATGTCGCAAAAATGTATATGAAGATTCGTATTTAACAATTTCTGTGTGTGTGTCAACATCATGCAGAGGAATGCTACGTTTTCTAGAATTTGGCATTGGCAGCGATCGAGAATTACTATCAAAAGAGAAGAGAATTGCTATATTAAAGGGAAAAATACCACTAAAAACAGAATGTTATAGACAGAATGATGTCATTTGTTTTTAAAGACTACTGAGATACTAGAGTGATGCGAAAATATTAATAAAAGCAAGACATTTCGTGGCAAACTTCGAACCCGAGGTTAGGACTGTGATCCGTGTGTTATTTTGGGGTAAACGGGAAGAGGGCTAAACCAGGAGACCCGGAGACTACAGCGCACACCTTGCAGGGTGTCTTACATGCCCACCCTCCTGCTCCCTCTGGTTCTCGCCCTCAGAATGAGCATCAGCAAGTCCAGGCCACACTGAAGCTCCTTTGACGGCAGCGTTTTCTCTAAAAAATCTCCCCGAGCAGAACTCTCATCTGACAGCCGGGGTTTTCTCCTGCTCATGCCGGCCTTCTCTTTGCTTCGATTTGCTTTTCCCGACCAGGTGGCTTCATGTGGGCTGGCCTTGATTTTCCGGTGTTGCGGGTGGATTTGCTTTGGGCTTCTTTGTGGTTGTAAAAACTCCACAGTGAATACCTTCCCTCAGCTCTGTACGTGGAACGGCTTCATACAGATGGTGTCTGATGCTCCTTCCGTGGAAAGGCAGCAGTCACAGCTGGGTGGGGGTTCTGGGGACACAGAGGGGCACAGAGGAGACGGAACAACGACCCTCGGAGGGAGGGAGGGAGGGAGGAGTGCAGCTATGCCACGAAGATGGATGCACATTGGAACAGGAGTTCCGGGCCATGGGAAAGCACACGCAGCATCCAAGGGAATGATAATCGGGGACGAATGGTCATTCCTGCAGCTTAACCAAGCCTCACTCAGCTGATACACCAGACGTGGGTGCATGGGCATGAGCGCTGCTGGTGATCTGTCCAACCTAGAAAAATCGTCTCTGCATAGATAGTGTCCACCTTTCTCCCACTTTTGGATATCTTACCCTTCGTGCAAATGTAAGCAATTAACAGAATTGCAAAAGCTAGCAACCTAGACAACATGTATACACAAAAAGAGTTGGCACGGAAGGTGACTATTTACCCATGAATTATTGTGCTGGTGACAGACACGCACACACACACACACACACAGAGGGAGAGAAGGAGGGAGGGAGGAACAGAGGGAGGGAGAGAAGGGTCAAAATGTCACGACCTGCCATTCCGATTCTCTCTCTACCCTCTGGCCTGGAATTGTCAGTCCACCCAGCAGCTCACTCGTTGTCTGACACACAGCCCACACACACATGTGGAATCCATTCTTGAAGGCAGGTCCGTGGTAACCTACCTTTATTGTTTATTTGGTAATGATTTTTAAGAGGTTATTTGCATGCTGTAAAATTAACACTTTTAAACTATCACATTACATTTTTTAAAGTATATTCACAAAGTCATGCAGCCATCACCATTATTTAATTCCAGAATATTCTTACCACTCCTGAAAGAAACCCCATACCCCTTAGCAGTCAATTTCCAGCTCCCGGGCCCCTGCAGACACTAATCTGCTTTTCATCTCTATGAATTTGCCTAGTCTGGACATTTCATCCAAATGGATGGCACAAGACATGATGTTTTCTGTTTAGTCTTTTTCTGGTAGCAAGCTTCAGAGTCCATCCACATTGTCGCATGCTTCGGGACTTAGTCCTTCTGCCACAGAATAGCCTTCCATTGTGTGCTGAGACCACGGTTCGTTTGTCTGGCCATCATTTAATGGACATTTGGGTTGCTTCTGCCTTTTGGTTATTATAAATAATGTTTCCATAAATATATGTGCATACATGTGAGTGTAGATGCATGTTTCCAATTCGCTTGAGTATATACCTAGAAATAAAGTTTCTGGGTCATGTGGTAACCCGATGTTTATATTTTTGAGGAACTGTCACACTGCTTTCCACAGAAGCTGCCATCTTTTACGTTCCCGCCATCACAGAAGTAGAGTTCCAATTGTTTATATCCTTACCAACACTTGTTATTATCTTTTTGACCATAATGATCTGGTGGGTGTGAAGTTGTGTGTTCTGGATTTGATTCTCATTTCCCTGATGAATAATGATGCTGAGCATGTCTTTGAGGAAATTTTATTCAAATCCTTTGAACATTTAAAAAATTAGGTTATTTCTTTTTTTATTATTATTGGGTTGTGAGTACTTTCCATATTCTGGTGACTGCACCTTCACAAGATAAGCAATCTGGAGTTTCTCTTTGCCAAAGAGTAGATTGTCTTTTCATTTTTTTCATAGTGTCCTTTGAAGGATGAAAGTGTATAAGTTGAATGTCTGGCTTATCTAAGCTGTCTTCTGTTGCTTACACTTTTGGTGGCATATCTAGAAAAAAACCCATTGTCTCATCCATGGCTGTGAAGACGGATGCCCAAGTCTTTGTCACGAGCTTTACAGTTTTAGTTCTTACACAGAGGCTTTGGATCCACTTAGAGTTACCTTTTGTACCTGGTACGAGGTCGAGGCCCACCTTCCTCTGTGGTGTGTGGCTGTCCAACCATTTGCTGAAAAGACAATTCTTTCCCCCGCTGAATTGTCTTGACACCCTGGTTGAAGATCAATGGACTCGAAGTGCAGTGGTTTGGCTTTGGACTCTCAGTTCTCGTCCATTGATCTGTGAGTATATCCACATGCCAGTACGTTATCATCTGATGTAGTTTTGCTTTGTAGTAAGTTTTGAAATCAAGAAATTTGAGTCCTTCAACTTTGTTTTGTCTTTTCAAGATGGTCTTGGCTGTTCTGGGTTCCTTGCATTTCCACATAAATTTCAGAAATTTACCTTAAAGTGTCTACAAAAAAGGCAGTTGGGATTGTGGTAGGTATTGTGTTGAATCTGGAAGGTTTTCCCATCTCGATGCTATTAAGTCTTCTAGTCTACACATGTTGGAAGACCTTTCATTTCTTTCGGTCTTCTTTGGTTTCTTTTAATAAAGCTTTTTAGTTTTCAATGCACAAGTTTTGCACTTATTTTGTTAAATTTATTCCTAGATATTTTCATTTTTATGCCCTTGTAAATGTCATTGTTCTTCAGTCTCATTTTTATATTGTTCATTGCTCGTATAAAAATCCAGTTGAAATTTGCTCATATCCTGAATGTGGCAGAACTTAGTTCTAACAGATTTTTTGTGTCTGCAGACGTCTTAGGATATTATGCATGCACAATCAGGTCACTTGTGAATAGAGATGGTTCTAATTCTTTCTTTGCAATCTGAATGCTTCTTCTTTTCTGGCCTAATTTCTCTGGCTGAATTTGCAGTACAATGTTGAATACAATGGCTGACAGCACTTCTATTTGTTGTCTTGTTCCTGATTTTAGGGGGGAAGATTTCAGTCTTTCACTATTATGTATGATGTTAACTGACAATATTTTATAGATGCTTTCTGTCAGGTTGAGGAAGTTCCTTTCTATTCCTAATTTGTTGGGTATTTTTAGGAGAAAAGGTGTTGGGATTTGTCGAATGATTTATCTGTTGGGATAACCGTGTGGTCTTTATTCTGTTAGTATGATGTGCTACCTTGATTGATTTTTATGTCTACTTTTCTTGTGATATATTTTTCTGGTTTGGTATCAGAGTAACATTTGTCTGGTTTGGTATGAGAGTGATGCTGTTCTCACAGAATTAGGTTAAGAATGGTTCTCCTCTTTTTTTAAGAGTTTGCATATAATAGTGATTAATTCTTCTTTAGATATTTGGTAGAATTTGCCATTGAAATCATTTAGTCTTTGCGGAAAATTATTTGATTATCAATTCAATATCTTGGTCTTTTCAAATTTTCTGTTTCTTCTTGAGTCAGCTTAGGAAACTTGTTTCTTTCTAGAAATGTTTCCATTTTATCTAAGTTATCTAATTTGTTGGTAAAACTTATTCATAGCATTCTTTTATAATTCTTTTTATTTCTATAATCTCCATAGTAGACGCCCTTTTTTTATTCTTGATTTTAATAAGTTGAGTTTTTTTCCTCGACACTCTAAAGTTTATCAATTCCATTAATCTTCCACGACAAACAACTTTTGCTTTTGTTGACTTTCTCTGCTGTTTTTTATTCTCGATTTCACTTATTGCGACTCTGCTTTAGATCTATTGGTCTTCACTTTTTCGTGTCTTAAGGGGAGGGTTCGTTAATTGCTTTGCGATCTTTCTTCTTTTGTAAATGTATGTAGCTGCCGTTACAAATACACCTCAAAGCATGGGCTTAACTGTATCTCATACATTTGGGTATGTTGTGTTTTGGGTCACACATCCCAAAGTACTTCCTAATTTCGGTTGTATTTCTTCTTTGACCTAACTTTCATTTAAGAGGGTGTAAATTAATCTCCACGTATTTTTTATTTTCCCAAATCTTCTCCTGCCTTTGTTTTCTAATTTCCCTATGGCAGTCAGAAAACATTTTAATTATTTTAAATGTATTAACTTTTTTAGCACAAATGCAAATATTTCTACATTTATTGAATTAAACCTGTTAAAGTCATCGGATGCTCGATGGACTCACATTTCGTCTCTGTGGAAAATGAGCCATGGTCACTTGAGAAGAACGTGTGTCCATCCACCGTTGGGTGACCTGTTCTAGGCATGTTGATTAGGACCCATCAGTTCACAGTGTTGTTTTAGGTTTTGTTAGTTGATCTAATGTTTCCTTGTTCTGTCCATTGTTAAAAGTGCCGCGTTGAAGTCTCCAGCTATTATTATTCATTGCATCCACCTTCCATGCCGTCCACTGTCGCCTCATGTCTTTTAGGTCCTGTTTTTTAGTGCACGTGGTTTATAACTATTTTATCTTAAGAGATTGATCCTTTTCCCATCACAGAATGTCCCATTTTGTTTCAGTAATAACTCTGTCTTAAAGTCTATTTTAGTGTAGCCAGCACTTTCTTGGTTGTTGCAAACACAGTGTATCTTCCTCCGTTCTTTCACTTTCACCTCATGTGTGTCTTTGGAGATCAAGTGTTGCTTTAGATGGCATCTAGTTGGATCAAGTCTCTTGTGTCTATGCTGTCAGTGTCTGCCTTTTGACTCGTTTTCAATTCATTCCCGTTTGTTGTAGACGGTGATAGGGTTGGATTTGCATCTGCCAATCTGCTCATCGTTTCCGGTACGCCTTATGTATGTGTTGTCCCTTTGTTCTTCCGTTACCGTTTTCTTCTGTAGATGCTTTCTAGTGTACCATCTTAATTCTCTTGTTTGTTTCAGTGTATGCTTCGAGTTGTTTTCTTCGTAACTGACCTGAAGATGGCCATGATATCTTAAAACCATCTAGTCTGGACTAATACGAGCTGAATTCTAATTGCGCACAAAACTTTGTGCCTACATGGCTCCGTCTTCCCTCTCTCTATGCGGCTATCCTGCACACTGCGTCTGTACACATCGTATGGCCCTCGCCACAGATCTATGACTGTTCTTTTATGCCATTTTAATTAGAAGGAAAGAGTAGCAAAAAAGGTGCTTTTTAAATACTTAGCTATGTTGTTACCTTGACTGGGGGAATTTTTTAAGAATTGCTTCTTCATTTGGATTTGAGTTACTGTCTAATGTCTTTTCATTTCAGCCTGAGAGACTTTAGTATTTCTGGGAGGGCAGGTCTGATAGTGACAAACTCGCTCAGATTTTATTTATTTGGGTATGTCTTAATCTCACCTTTATTTTTGAAAAATAGCTTTTCTGGATATGGATTCTTAGTTGACAGGTGCTTTTTTTGTCTGTTTGTTTTTGGTTTTGTTTTGCTTTTGACATTTTGAAAATGTTATTCCTCTGTCCTCTGCCTTCTAGAGTTTTTTTTAAAATGAGAAACCAGCTATTAAGTGCTTTACGGATCCTGCATGGGTCATGAATCGCTCCTCTCTTGCTGCTTTCAAGATTTGTCTTTGTTTTTACACAGTTTATTCTATATCTGGGTATAAATCTCCCTGAGTTTATACAAGTGGTGAATTTGGTAAACTCCTTGGATATGTAGATTAATGTTTTTCATTCCATTTGGGAAGGTTTTTTTTGCCATTATCCCTTCAAATATTCTTTCTACTTCTTTCAGTCTTCTCTCTCATTCTCTTAGTCCTGTTACATCTATGTTGGTGAGCTTGATAGTGTCACATAGGTCTCTGAAGTTCTTTATTTTTCTTCATGTTCTTTCTGTTTCTCAGAGCGGGTAATCTCAGTTATTCTATCTTGGATAGAATATGCCATCAAATAGCAAACATGATAAAATATGCTCTCAAACCCTTCTGGTGTATTTTGCATTTCCGCCATGATAGTTTTTAGCTTTAGAATTTCTGTTCGGTTGTTTTTTACAATTTTCATCTTTCTCTTAGTATTTTATATTTAATGAGACATTGCTCTCATACTTCCCATTAGTTTAGTGAACATATTTTAAATAGCTGATTTAAAGTCTTTGTCTAGAAAGTCCAACGTCTGGGCTTACCCTTTGAAAGTTTCCATTGACTGCTTATATCTCTCTGTGAGTGGGCCAATCTTTCATGTTTCTTTGCTTATCTCATAGCTTTTTATGTTGAAAATTGGGGATTTTGTGTAACATAATGCACCAACTCTGGAAATAAGCTTCTCCCTCTTCCTCCTGGTTTGTTGTTGTTGTGAGTTTCTTAAACTAATTTTATAAAGTTTGTATTTTTTGAGAGCTGCATAGTCACTGAAGGCTCTGCTCAGTTAATTTAATGGTCAGCTAACGGTTAGTCAAACATTTCCTTAAATGCCATGCTGAGTGTTCTCTTTGTTCTTTCGCCTTTAACCTACACCTGGAAGGTTGAAATTCTGAGCTTTTTCCAATTTTAGGAAAATTTTTTCAACTATATGCTTCCTGTTTCATCCTTCATTCAAAAAGCACTTTGGAAACTTATCTCTCTTAAAAGATTTGGCCAGAGAACTTTGTGTAGCTTAGGCATAACATAAAATGGACATAATGTGATCATCTTAAATAAGAATTATTATGTTCAGCCAGGCTCGGTGGCTCAACCTGTAATCCCACGCTTTGGGAGGCCGAGGTGAGTGAATTGCCTGAGCCCATGGGTTCGAGACCCACCTGGGCAACTTGGCAAGACCTCATCTCTACAATAAATAATAATAAAAAAAATTAGCCAGGCGTGGTAGCGCACATCTGTAGTTCCAGTTACTTGGAAGGCTGAGGCGGAAGGATCGCCGGAGCCCAGCAGGTCGAGGCTGTGGTGGCCGGGAGCGGCCACTGCACTCCAGTCTGGGCGACGGAGTGAGACTCCAACTCAAAAAAAAAGAATTATTATGTTTAATGTAATCGGACTTTTTAAAAAGAGTAAGCCAGCTGGAGCTGGTCTGGAACAAGATTCCTTTCTCTGTCACCCTGTGAGCGCCGGGTTACACATCGATTACCTACCTCGGTTGACACAGGCTTCCTAATACTCAACAAATAGGTGTGTGGACCTGGGTAGGGGATCCTCGGAGCCCAGAGGCCTTGGTCACCTCTCATCACCCAAAGTGACTAGCACAGCGCTGTGCTTATAGGATTCTCTTGGCAGATTTCTGACGGTGATGGTAAGAGGTGGACTTTCCGGGCCCGGGGCTGTCCCTGGCTTGTATTCACTTAGCCTCCTCAAGATGGACTCGCTCATTCTTGTTGTACACATAGGCTGGGGAGGATTCACTCTGGCCACGAGTTAAGGTCATAATTCACGTGAAAATCACTTTGTAAGTGATTATCTGGCTCGCTTCATCTTTGAAAACGTGGAGACGGAAGGATTCATTGTCCAGTCTAAGACACAGCCCTTATTCAAACGCACACACAAACACAGACCACCCGAAACCAAACGTAGGCCAGGTCCTCGGTTCCTTTGGCTCACTTGTCCCCAACTGCCAGCATTAGTGGAATAATGGAGGGTCGACTGGTGCGCGCCACCAGACTCAAGTCACAATGGGAAAGGGAGAAAGCGCTTTGCTGTTGCTTCCACACACAGAACGCAAAACAGTGGTTTGGGCAGCAGCAATTATGACAAGACAGGAAAAACAACAAACAAACAGACGCATCCTTGCACAGGTTGGCATGCTCTTAAGGGCCCTCGCGGGGGTGGCAAACAGTCTCCGGCAACCTGAACCCATCAGGCCCGGCTCTGGGCCCATGCAGTTCTGGGGGAGGGACTGTGGCTGGTGGAGGTTCAAAGACCTGAGCTCTCATTACCAGCGCAATTAGAATAAGAACACGTTGCTCACTCCAAAGGGGCCAGCCTGCGCCTCTGCCGCCCTGGGAGAAAGTGTGTTTAAGAATTCCCATGGAGTCGCAGGGCGGGGAGGCGCGGCCCCATGCCGAGCTGCCAACTGGTCTCCAACTCGCCCTGTGTAATTTCGTGCCTCTGTTTTGAATGTGCTAACGAGGCCGTTATTCTTAGCCGCACGAGGATCGGATTCCTGCTCAGTTGTGCCGCTGCGGAAGTGACTTGTATTCCAACGACCCTCCGACAGCCAGAGATTGTTCGTTTTCTGGACTGCGGTGCCGGCTGTTGGTAAAGAAGTCTACCGTGAAGCCCTGCTGGGCGTGCTGGGAGGCCATGAGAGCAACGGTGACTTCCTGTTCCTGGGGACAGACGAGGTGCAAGGAAGAAGCTGCTTCTTTTTTCTGAGTCGGAGTCTCACTCTGCTGCCCAGGCTGGAGTGCAGCGGCATGCTCACGGCCACCGCACCCTCGACCTGCTGGGCTCCGGCAATCCTTCTGTCTCAGCCTTCCAAGTAGCTGGAACTACAGGCACGCGCCACCA
>NW_007100023.1:96904-129436 GCF_000164805.1 Carlito syrichta | reverse complement strand
AAGTCTGTAATCCCAGCACTTTGGGAGACTGAGGTGAGAGGATTGCCTGAGCCCACGGGTTCAAGACCAACCTGGGAAACATGACGAGACCTCGTCTCTACAATGAATCAAAAAAATTAGCCAGGCAGGTAACATGTGCCTGTGATTCCGGCTACTTGGAAGGCTTAGGCGGATGGATGACCTGAGCCCAGTGCATCAACACTGGGGTGGCCGTGAGCGTGCCCCTGCCCTCCAGCCTGGGTGACACAGTGACACTCTGACTCAAAAAATAAATATAATAGAGAGAGAGAAAGTTAGGAAGAAGAGGGGATAAGACAGACCATTCACTGAGGCAGGAGCACTAGGAGAGGGGTAGTGTCCCCCTGGTGTCTCTAAGAAAATGTCCAGAGGACAGTTCAAGGCCCAGTGAGGCTGGTGCTCAGGGCGGCGCAGCCTGGGGTGTGGGTTGGAGCAGCCAGCCCATGGGAGGCTCACTGACACTGTGGGCACGTGGGCAGGGTTGGGTCTGTGGAGAGAGAAGAGTCTGGTTCTGACTCGGGCTCAAGGGTGGGGGTGGGGGTCGTAAGAGAAAGGACCACAGAGGAGACCGAAGGGGATCTTGGGAGGGCAGGGACCCTGGCGAGCGGGAGTGCCACCTCCAGGGGAGGGGCTTAGAGGGACTGGGCACCTGCCGGGGATCATCCCCACAGGCTCCGGGAGGGCCATCCGGGAGGTGGAGGGGAAGCCAGACCTGGGTGGCCAGAAGAGCCACGAGGAGGGGAGAAGCCGAAGGAGAGAGAAGGGTGGCGGCAGGGGTCTTCAGAGCCGGAGAAGACTTGACGGAACATACCGAGGGACCCTGGGGAAGAGGAAAGCCAGGGCGCCGGGACTCGGTGGGCGGGCACCATCTCCTCAAGCATCCCAGACGCCGTGAAGAAGACACGGCCTCACGCTCTGTAAAAGCAGCCTGAATCAGCTCTCCCACGCGCCCCGGGAGAGAAGGCGGTCACACGCCCTGGGACCTGATGCGGCGCTGCACAGTGACTCAGAGTCCTGCTTCCAGCCAGGCCCCTGGGTCCCCCTGCAGGGCAGCTCTGGGCAGATGCCCTCGCTCTCTTAACTTCTCTGAGCACCAGCCTCTTCATCTCAGAAGTGAAGGCGAGAGCAGCGTGGACCCGTAGTTGGATTCCGACGTCTGATGCCCACAGACGTCCTAGAACAGTAGAGAGTGTGGAGCAGGAACGAAGGATTCTACTGGGCAGCTTCATGACCATGGCCCAGTCTACCACCCGTGGCCAGGGCCCCAGGGGCAAGAGAAAAATGGGAAAAGCTGTTTCTGGCCTCTCTTGCGTGGAATGAGACGCTCTCAAGGTGAGCCTAGAAGTAGGTTCTGGAGAGAAAACAAAATCCGAGGGAGTGACGGGCACCCCAGGCCCTGGAGGATGGCAGACACGCCACGAAAGATCGAGGCTGGGAACTTCAGACACAGTTAAATAAACCCAGCAGAGCAGAGTTCGGGGTGGGTGGCTCGAGGACACATGCTGCCTGCCAGGGTGCCAGCGTGTTCTGTAGCATGCTCGTGAGGGTCCCATCAGAGCCACCGAGTAGAGGAACCTGAGGCCGGTCATTTCAGCTGTGGCCACTGGGCCTCAGACTAAAATCTGGAACAGAAAAGGTGGAAAGAAGAAGAGTTAGAACCTGAGCGCTACAGGAAAGACGTGAGAGAAAGGGAGAGGCTGTATCTAATCACAGGGTGTCTCTGTCATGGGCAAATGTGAAAGACGTGCCTGCACACATGTGTACACATATGTAGGAATACATGTCTGAACGAGTGCATGTTACATGTGCATACACATCCATGAACACATGCATGTGCATGCACACATTCACATACCCATATTCATGACCATGTGTGTGCACATATCCACACATACACATGTAAACATGAATACGTGCATATATAATATACACATACATAATCATAGGATGTCTGTCATGAGCAAGCGTGAAAGATGTGCATGTGTACATAAATACACATTATAGCAATACATGCGTGGATGAGTATTGTGCGTATGTGTTTATACATGTGTGTACACATGCATGTGTGGCACATGTATACACCTATATCCAAGAACATGTGTATATATATGCATGCATTCACATACCCATATACATGAACATGTGTCTGCACATATCCACCCATACTCATCCTATAATATGAATATTCCACATATCCACCCATACTCATATAAATATGAATATATGCATATGTAATGTATACACATATGTGCGCGCACACGTGTGTGTGTATACATATGTGTATATATACATATATATACGCATATGTCCCACAAGTTGTCATTTAAGTCTTCTAAGCATAGTCACCCCCTACCAAATGGGCATAAGCAGCGGGCCTTCCCCCCGGGGTTGCTGGGGCGGGAGGAGTTCCATGGGAGCGCGTGTGAGGCTCCCACGCTGCTGCCGCGGAAACAAAACGTGGGCTCAGTCAAGGCGGCTTCGGCAGCCTTGTCAGCCCCACGGCCGCCACCGCCGTCATCGGCACTGTGGGCGGGCGCAGTCCCGCCTCCCCCAGGATCCCCTCCTCAGCCACCGTCCCTCTTTCGACTGAACGGCGCCGAACTCCAAGTCCAGTCCCCGGGACCCACGCAGTGGGCAGGCCCGGGCGTACACGGACTGGCCTCCGGGCCCCGCGGGTCTTTGGCTCAGAGCGTGGGCCCAGAGCCAGTGCCAGGCCAGCATGGCTCGCCCCGGGAGCAGGGCCAAGCCGGGGTCCGCATGACCCTGTGGGTGTGGCGGGTGGGGAGGCCGCGCAGGGTGGGAGGCGTGGCACGCACCACAGCTCTGTGTCCGGAGGAGTGGGCGTCTCGCGGGGTGCTCGAGGCCTGGTTCCTGCAGCGCAGCAGAGGTCTGTCCAGGACACAGTGGCCTTGCAGGGCTTGTTCTTGTGGCCTGGCAACGAAGGGGGCCCAGATCTCCCAGCCATGCCCTCCGGCCTGGAGGGGACGGCGGCTCTCAGGTGGGCCTGCCGCTTTCTGGCAAGACAGCCCTGGCCTGACTCATGGACCCACCCCAAGCAGCCCACCCCTCCTGCCTGTCCTCGCTGTCCGCAGCTTATGTCCACCCCGGCTGACGGTGATAGCTACCGACAGGGCTGCCCCTGGGAGAGGAGGAGACAGATGTCCTCTCGCTGGAGAGGCGATGGAGGTTCCAAGCATAGGACTTGAATCTGTGACGAGCTCCTGTTGGGTGTGCTTGTTCCATCTGTGCCAAGGAAGGCATGATTCTGGAAGGAGGGAGGGGGACGCGGCCTAGGGATCAAAATGCCAGTTCTGGGAGAACCACGCTAGGAAGAGTCCTGGGGTCCTGGGCACGGAGACCACAGAGGGGCCGAGGGGGCCACTCCAGGGCCGTCAGTGGCCTCAACACGGACAGGGTGGCGGGGTGGTCCCTCAGCCGTGCGCTGCCAATTGACCCACCCACCCCTGCCATCTGGGTGAAGCCAGGGGTTGGGCTGGCCAGGCGTGGGGCGGGTAGCAGCCTTGACGAGCAGGAGACCCGATGTGCTGAGGCAGAGCGCCCTGTTTCCGGTCCTGAGGACCCACAGCGCCCACGACAGCAGAAGCAGGGGGCTGGAGACAGGAACCGTGGAGATGCCGGGAGCAGGAAGAGGTGGCGGCCACGGAAGAAGGGGCATCGGGGTCGGAAGACCCAGGACCGGCAGTCACTCCTGAAGGTGGGGTCTGCAATGTGGACACTGCACACTCCTGAAACAATGCAGCGAGGCTGTGGAAAGACAAGTAGGGCCGGGACTCACTGAAAGGCCCATGGGGGCAGCTCCAGCAGGCCGCGTGGGGGTGCCCACCCCCTCTGAGAGACCCCCGGTGGCAGCCCAAGCCAGCTCAGGCCCGGCCTGCTGTCCTGAACAAAGAGACGTGCTCCCTCTTCTCCTACGGTGCGCATTGCCGTGGGGGAAGAAAATCCAAACGTGAGCAAGCAGGGCGGGAAAGAAAAGAGCCTGGGGCCACGTGCCAGAGAGCAGGGGAGCTGGGAGGCCGAAGGCCGTCTCTGGGCAAGAGCCGTCTGAACATCGCTGGACCTTCAGAGGAAGCCTCCCCTGGAATCCAAGCTCCCTGGGGAAGCCGGAGGCAAGACACCGGCTACATCGTGGCTGTGGCTGGGTGTCTGTCTTTCCAAAACTCCCATGTTGGAAGCCAAACTCCAATGGAATTCCGTGAGAGGCGAGCCCTGTGGAAGGTGGTTGGGCAAGAAGACTGAGCCCACATGAACGGGGTTAGTGTCGACCAAGGAGGCTCGAGGGAGCCCCTCTCTGGGAAGCAGAAAGCCCTCACTAGACCCCCGGGAGTGAGGCTCCCCGCCTCCAGACTGGGAGCAGTCAGTTTCTGGTGTTTATAAATCACTCCATCCAAGGTGTTTTGTTATAGCAGTCTGAGTGGACTAAGACAGTCACCAGAAAGTCCAGGGCTGTAGGATGGACCCTGACTGTAGGACAGCACCTCTCTAGCCCCAGAACACGGCTATGGTGGGCGTCCCCATGTGGCCTGATTTGGTGGGAGTCTCTGCGTGGCCTGTTGAGGTGGTCATCCCTATGTGACCTGCTGTGGTGGGTATCCCTACATAATCTGATGTGGTAGGCATCCCTGCAGGGCCTCCTATGGTGGGTGTCCCCACATGGCCTGTTGTGATGGACGTCCCCGTGTGGCCTGCTGTGGTAAGCATCCCCGTGTGGCCTGCTGTGGTGGGCATCCCCGTGTGGCCTGTTGTGGTGGGCGTCCCTGCGTGGCCTGCTGTGGTGGGTGTCCCTACATGGCCTGATGTGGTAGGCATCCCTGTGGGACCTCCTGTGGTGGGCATCCCTGCGTGGCCTACTGTGGTGGGTATCCCCACATGGCTTGCTGTGATGGGTGTCCCTGTGTGGCCTGCTGTGGTAGGTGTCCTTACATGGCCTGCAGTGGTAGGTGTCCCCACGTGGTCTACTGTGGTGAGCATCCCCGTGTGGCCTGATGTGGTAGGCATCCCTGCAGGGCCTCCTATGGTGGGTGCCCCCACATGGCCTGTTGTGATGGATATCCCCATGTGGCCTGCTGTGGTGGGCATCCCCATGTGGCCTGTTGTGGTGGGTGTCCCTGCGTGGCCTGCTATGGTGGATATCCTCATGTGGCCTGCTGTGGTGGGTGTCCCTACATGACCTGCTGTAGTAGGTGTCCCTACATGGCCTGATGTGGTAGGCATCCCTGTGGGACCTCCTGTGGTGGGCATCCCTGCGTGGCCTACTGTGGTGGGTATCCCCACATGGCTTGCTGTGATGGGTGTCCCCGTGTGGCCTGCTGTGGTAGGTGTCCTTACACGGCCTGCAGTAGTAGGTGTCCCTACGTGGCCTGCTGTGGTGGGCATCCCCATGTGGCCTGTTGTGGTGGGCGTCCCTGCGTGGCCTGCTGTGGTGGGCATCCCCATGTGGCCTGTTGTGGTGGGCGTCCCAGCGTGGCCTGCTGTGGTGGACATCCCCATGTGGCCTGCTATGGTGGGTGTCCCTATGTGGCCTGATGTGGTAGGCATCCCTGTGGGACCTCCTGTGGTGGGCATCCCCGTGTGGCCTGCTGTGGTAGGTGTCCTTACACGGCCTGCAGTAGTAGGTGTCCCTGCGTGGCCTGCTGTGGTGAGCATCCCTGTGTGGCCTGATGTGGCAGGCATCCCTGCGTGGCCTGCTGTGGTGGGCATCCCCATGTGGCCTGCTGTGGCGGGTGTCCCTACGTGGCCTGATGTGATAGGCATCCCTGTGGGACCTCCTGTGGTGGGCATCCCTGCGTGCCCTACTGTGGTGGGTATCCCCACATGACTTGCTGCGATGGGTGTCCCCGTGTGGCCTGCTGTGGTAGGTGTCCTTACACGGCCTGCAGTGGTAGGTATCCCTATGTGGCCTGCTGTGGTGGGCATCCCCATGTGGCCTGCTGTGGTAAGTGTCCTTGCACGGTCTGCAGTGGTAGGTGTCCCTACGCGGCCTTCTGTGGTGGGCATCCCCGTGTGGCCTGTTGTGGTAGACATCCCCGCATGGCCTGCTGTGGTGAGTGTGCCCACAGGGCCTGCTGGGTTAGGTGTCCCCATGTGGCCTATCATGGTGAGGGTCCCATGGGGCCTGCTGTGGTCAGTGTCCCCACATGGCCACCAGCTCCCATGGTGTGGCAGAGTGGGGGCAGTCCGTGTTTCCCAGGCTCCTCCCCTCCCCCAGAAGAGAGAAGGGCAGAGTGAGACGAACATGCCTGGGCATCCCTCGCAGACGCACACGCCAGCCACCCCACGTCCTGGGGCGGGGGGGCCGAGAGACGCAGAGGAGCCTCCCCCAGGAGGAGGGGTCGGGAGGGGGAGAGACTGTCCCCCCGCCAAGGAGAAGGCTATGGTGTGGTTAGGGGTGGATTGGGAGATGGGGAAGCGTGACTGAAAGCCCTCGGGCCAGAGAGCACGTCGTGCACTGGAAAGGCTGAGGGATCCCGGTGGCTGGGCCCAGCGTTTGGGGGCGTGGGAGCAGAAGTGGGCGTGGCAGACGGGGCAGGTCAGGCGATGGGTTTAGATGAGACCAGCCACTGGGCACACGTATGAAAGCCGTGTTCACTGTTTGGGTGACGGCAACACTCGAAGCCTGGTCCCCACCATGGCACAATAGGCCCATGCCAAAAAAAATGCACATGTGGTATCTGACTCTAAGAGACTAAAAATTAATTAAAAAGAGATAAACTGATGTGTCTGCCTTGACCCTTTTAAGCAGCTTCTGGGGAAGACATGGAGGATGGGTGGTGGGCAGTCGCCTTGATAAACTGGCTGGAGGGTTTGGTGACGGTCAGTGAGACACGATGACCCTCTGGCCTGCGGCAGTGGCCACGGAGAAGGAGAGATGCCTCAGAGCAGATGTGTCTGCCAGACTGGACCGGGGCTAGGTGGGAGGTTGAGGGGCAAACCCGGGAGTCAGTCACAAGGGAGGCAAGTGTCTTGGGGGTCTTGGGGACACCCATGCTTGGAGAAGAAAACTCCGTGGTTCCTTCAGCAACATCAGAAAATGAATTCTAAAATATTGAGATTTTCCCTCTTGAAGTCCAGTTTTTAAATGACGTCAAAGGTGTATCACAAAAGCCAAATGGGCAGTAAAAAGATATTTCCACAAATTTGCTGGATCTTATAAAACCCCAAACCAGGCAACCCTGTCAGGACCTCTCCCACTGCTGGGAGCTTTTCTATCCTCTAATAAATTCCTACTAACTCAAAAAAATAAAATCAAAAGTGGACAACTTAAGATGGGCGAGAACCAGGTTCTATGAGGGGACCGAGCCGGACACATTCCCACAGAGTGTGTCCTGTTGCCATGATTGCACTCTGTGGCCTTGCCTGGCCTGGCCTGGGACTCCTCTTCCCATCTGCCTGGACGACTGGAGAAGGTTCTGGATCCCCTGCTGGGAAATGGGTGCATTGAACAATTCTGGCTGAACCTGAGAACCCAAGCTGGAGCCACATTTCAACCAAGGCGGTTTCGTCCTGCAATGTCACTGCTCAGTGCTGCCCCAAACACAAGGGAGAAACGTCAAACCATCGACATCTGGTCGACCTCCTTAGACAGACCGCGGAGAGAGGAGTCCCAGAGCGTGTTTCTCATTCTACAAGGAAACTGGAGGAGGAATAGACGGTGGCACAGGAGACATTTAGGTTGGGGTCAAAGGCGATTGCAAGGTGAGCAAATACCACATCCAGAGGGGAGTCCATCAACACCCCACCCTGGCGACCCATGCCCTCCCCAGTCACCCATCTCCATCCAATCTAGTCTCCACGAGGGTTCACGCTCCTGGAACGGACTCTTATCTTCATGCTGACTTACCAAGGGGTTGCCCATCGAGATGACAGGCTTTCCCTTCCTAACTGGCTGAGCCCAGAGCTGCCAATAGTGCTTGGTTTCTAATTCCACCCCTCGCTGATGCCTTATTTTAAAACACACCTTACCTGACCTCCGCCTCAGCCTGGCGTCTGGGCATGTTTGGCTTCCCTGAATAGTGACATGTGACCGGCGCGTGGTGGACGGGTGATCAGAGACACAACACGTTCCTTCCGGCCCAACCTCGATCTGCAGCGTGGCTGTACAAGGTCGCGCGTCGCTCTTCTCAACCCCATCTGAACCCCGGAGGCGAGTGTAGACTCAAAGCCCAAACTGCCGGGTGCTCCCCCCGCACCCTGCCCAGGCTCACGAGCGGAATTCCCAGGTTCTGGGATCAGGAATGCACAGCAAAACCTGGCTTTTGCTGCGTCCACCTTTGTCACCAGAAGCCCGTCTTCAGGAGTGACTCTCTCTCCACCTCTCAAGCCTCCCTGCACCGGCCTCCTTGGTGAGACTCAAAGGTGCCATTCCCATGTGGGACATATTCAGAGAACGCCGAGAAAAGAGCAGGGCCTCTGCCGTGAGGGAGACAGATGGACACACGTGCCGGCTCGGCGGCCCTGGCTTCATCTCTCATCTCCTGGTGGCTGGACAGACACATGGCCTGTCTTGTGAGGGGGACGGGCTGAGGTGGATGGGCAAATGGCCCTTCCACACTGCGACGGCCTCCCCGGAGGTGCCATGCCGTGCACCCGGTGCTGTCAGCTCACCTGGAAAGTGGACCTTTACAAGCCCACAGGAGTCTCTGCTTTTCGGGGCGTGACAGCACTTCCCCTTCTCCAGGGAGCGACTCCCTAAGAGGTTTCCCCCCCTGCAGCGCGTCCCGTGGAGGGCCGGGCTTGCTTTCTAATGGCTCCCTTTCACCGAGCCGCCGCTGACTGAGGAAAGTGAGGGTTTGGCTGCGCTGATGGCTCCGGGTAATGGCTGTGATTACGCCCTCTGGCTCTTCCTCCCAGCGCCCGCCTTTCAGCCAAGCAGCACATGATGCCTGGATAAGACTCAAAGAGCAGCTTAATATCAGGTTCTCGGAGCTATAATAAACGGTTCAAGATCGAGCAGATACAGTCGCGGCACCGTTTCTGTGTCGTCCACGGGTTAAAACACATCAATCGCCTCCGCGGGCCCTTCTCTGAGTTAAAGCTCAGCTTACGCGTCTGCCAGCGTCCACAGGAAATGAATGAACGTAAACAAGCTCCTTGCATCACCGCAGTACAGCCTGGGAAAAGCCGGAGACTGCCACCAAGCAGCCCCAGGAAAGCGGGCGTGTGGGGTCGCCAGGGGAGAGGAGACGGGCTTCGAGTTGCCACCAGTAAACCTCACTCATCTGGTCAGAGCCTGTGAGTTTGTCACTCGGCCTATTGCTTTTTCTCTTGAGCACTCCTGTGTCTACCAAGATCTCCTCTCTTATCATTTTGGGATGAGATGGGCAACATTAATTTGGCCTGTGTGGGCTGATGTATCAAGCCAGAAAGAAGCCCTTGATCACCCGGCAAGAGATGATCTCCCCACTCTCATGGGGAAAACCCTGTTGTTTTTGATAGTTCACTCCACCAAGGATGGTCTGGAGGCAATGTCATTTTCACAGAATAAACACGTTTCTGCAGGGTGGGCTCAGGGGTCAACAGCCAGGGTCTGGGCGCAGCCATGTCACAAGCTGGATGGGAATCTTTGGTTGCTGTGTCATCTCCTGTAGTCTCTGTTTCTTTGTCCGAGGATTTGAGATAACAATTAGGTGAGCCCTGGTGCAGCCCTGGCACTAAGCCCCCAGAGCTAGCATCAGACGTCATAGGTTAAAGGGCATAGTCACCAGCAACAATGTACTTGCTTCAGGTGACGGCAACGAGTCCAGGGGTCCCAGGCCACTCAAACTCCTGACCAAATAGCCATCAGTTCAGCATTCCCAGAGCCCCTCCAGGTTCAAAAATTCACTAGAATGACTCAAGAACTCAGGAAAGCTCTGTGCTAATGATTACAACATTATTACAAAGGATGAAACTCAGGACCGACTGGATGAAAAGACACATAGGGCGAGGTCTGGGAGGGTCCTGAGCGTGGAACCCCCAAACCCTCTTCCTGTGGGACCAGGGCACTTCACCCTTCCAACACATCCACACATACACCAACCAGAAAGCTCCACTGAGCTTCTTGTCCAGAGTTTTTGTTGGGGTTTCATTGTACAGGGACAGTTGATAGGATCCCTGGTCAAGTGGTTGGGCTCCATCTGAAGTCGCCCTCCTCTTCAGGAGGTCAAGAGGTCAGCTGATCTCATGTGACCCCTCCCCGAATCACATGGTTGTTCTCTCTGGCGTGGCCAACCCCCATCCTGAGCATAAGATGTATGCGGATAACAAAGTTCTGTGACTCAGGAGATTCCAAGAGCTTAAAGGTGACCTCCCAGGAACTCAGGACAAAGACCAGGCAAGTTTCTTATTATACAACAAGAGTAAGCTCTCATGGGAGCGTGGTGACAATTAAATGAGGAAGTGCACACAAAGCGTACACCCCAGTACCTGTGATCTGCGCCTTACACAGCAAGTGCCTAATAAATGCTGATGTCTCATCACCGCCACCATCACAATCGTCATGATCCTTGTAAGTCAAGGCCTGGCCAAGTCCTGCAGTAGCTTTAGTTAAGGTGCTGGCAGGACTCATACCGCAGGGTCCATTTGATCGATTCTCTCTAAGCCTGTCTATAAAGTATCATTTCTGCGTGCGCTAAGACGAAGGGTAACCAATGTTTGTCAAAGTCTGGAATCTTGCTGTTCCTCAGCAAAACAATATGGCAGAATCTTAAACAGTGCCTTATTTATACAATCATGCTTGAATCATGGGATTTCTGGTGTATCTCCTGCAAGATCAATTGGCACCGAAAACCCCCAGGGAAGCCAATACACGCAAATCATGTTTGCACTCATGTGCAATTTTATCCTGCCAATATTAGTTTGAAATTATCATTGCCCTCCACATTTTATTGGTGATGATGCTGGTAAAGCTCAGAAGGTTTTTTTTTTTTTTTGAGTCGGAGTCTCACTTTGTCCCCAGACTGGAGCGCAGGGGTCGCTCCCGGCCACCGCAGCCTCGACCTGCTGGGCTCCAGCCATCCTTCTGCTTCAGCCTTCCAAGCAGCTGGAACTACAGGCGCGTGCTACCACACCCAGCTAATTTTTGACTTATTGTAGAGATGAGGTCTCACTAAGTTACCCAGGCAGGTCTCGAACCCGCGGGCTCAGGCAATCCACTCACCTCGGCCTCCCAAAGCCCTGGGATTACAGGCTGAGCCACTGAGCCCAGCCAGCTCAAAAGGTTTTGGGACTACCCAAGATCATAATGCTGGTCCGGATGGAGCATTTCAGAAAAACAACAAGAGATCGCTTGATAGGAATAAGTGCCTATTGCAGTATTTGGGCTCAAAGTATCAAGAGCCATGCGTGGGCAGAGGAGAACCAGTGTCATCTTCCATCTCCCACAGGGAAGCGTTGCTTCAGAGCTGCCAGCTAGGTTCTGTTGCTCATTTCTTACGAGGGCAGGGGAGGTGCCAAGACACACCTCAGATGCCCCAGTGAACCGTGGGGCAAACTGTCCTGTAGGAAATTCACATTCGAGAACTAGTGATGTGACTCACTTGCACTGAGGTATGAGTGGTCTCGCTCGGTGGGGTGCTTGATGAGTATTGGACAACTGGCTATCTGGAAGAAAAGGAAAGACCTGACGTGCTGCCTGCCAATGCCCATGGTATAGATCCATCCATGATGGCGGAGGTATTCGGGCCCCCAGTGCCATGCCGTATATACAGAATTGGGAAGACAGGTGCATGCCAGGCCTGGCAAGATGCTCTTCACACCACAGGCTCACGAAGATTTGAGTCTTGATTTTATTGTCAGTTGTGTTTGTGTCAGTTATGGGTCCGAGTCACCTTCAACATCATCAGGGTTCCTGGGGGTGAGATGGTGAACAGAGCAGGTTAAAGACAGAGTCTTGGGGCGCTCTACAGAGCCATACAAGGTGGGTGTCGCCTAACAGATTTTAAACAAAATTATTTGCTCAATAATGTCTAACTACTAATATTCTTACTTAACTCGTATTTCTCTATGTTCAATGATATTGCACACACACACACACACACACACACACACACGGTATTTTGCAGTCAACAACCCTCAGTTCTTTTTTTTTTTTTGACTCAGGGTCTCACTCTGTCACCCAGGCTAGAGTGCAGTGTTAAGATCACAGCTCACCGCGAACTTAACATCCTGGGCTCAAGTGACCCTCCTTCCTCAGCCTCCTGAGTAGCTGGGACTGCAGGCACACATCACCACACCAGCTAATTTTTTGACATTTTATAGAGAATGGGGTCTCACTATGTTGCCCAGGCTGGCCTTGAATTCCTAGTTTTAAATAATCCTCCTGCCTTAGGCTTCCAACGTGCAAGGATTTTAGGTTGAGCAGCCCTCGATTCTGACACTGGTCTATGAACCTCTCTTAATTGTGGCCTCTGTGGATGTATCAGCACTACCTAGATGGCTCGTGTGAAGTCACAGACTGAATGTTGGATTCCCAAGGCCAGGAAGGGGTGCACAAGCCTCATAGCAATTCATGGAAAACCAAAGTTCATGGTGCCTGAGTGACCAACACCAGGTTCACGGGATGATGGAGAATATGGCGGAGTGCAGATACGAAGAAAGGGGAGAGGCCTCAACATATCGCTGGGGAACGTTGCCAGATCTGGCGGGGCATTGCTGGGTGAAGCCTCGAGGGGAGGAGGGGAGCTGGAGGGGAGTCTGGACCTTGAACCTGGGAATGCAAAGCTGGCGGGGCCACAAGCAATGAGTGAAAGGTGAGCGGGAGAGAAACAGAGAGAGGGAGAGGGAGACGGAGGAAGGGAGACAGGCAGAGAGGGACAGAGATAAAGAGAGAGACAGACAGAGACAGACTCAGAAAGAGAGGGAGGGAGACAGAGGGAGAGAGAGAGAAGGACAAAGAGACAGAGAGAAACAGAGACAGAGAGATAGAAAGAGATAGAAACAGAGAGAGACTGAGGGAGAGAGAGAGAGAGAAACAGAGACACAGAGAGAAACAGAGAGACACAGAGAGAGGGAGTGAGGGCAGGAGACAGAGAGAGGCAGAGAAAGAGAGACAGAGAGAGGGAGTGAAGCCCTGGGCAAGCCCCCGGGTGAACACACAGGCTTGCAGTGTCGTTCTCGGTCGTCTTGAGCGAGAGGCTGAGGAAAAAGCAGCTCGTTTCAAGCCAGGTGGTCCGAAGTCAACAGAGGCTGCAAGTAGACTCAGCCGCGCTGTAAAATGCAGCGAGGGAACAGGGAAACCCACAGGGGGCCGGTGTTTCCAAACCGAGCCTCTTGGATGGATATGAGCATCGCGAGGCCACAGACCCTCGGAGCCCGCCTTTGCTCGCTCTGTCGAAACTTCCCCCTGTTTTCCCGCAGGCTGTATTTGCTGCAGCAGTTGGAAATGATGCCACCCACACGTCTGTGTGACAGCAACATCCAGGCCACGACCCTCCTGCCAGAAGCCGGCAGGGCCGCCCCAGCCCCAAGCTCGTGCTTCCCGACAGGGCCTGCCGCTGTCGAGCCGGTAGCAGGGGCGAGGGGCTATGGTCCCCCTCCCAAACGCAGCGAGTATTTTTGGTGCCTGTTTCCTGCTGGCCCAGCTCACAGCCTGCCACATTGCTCCCCACGGGCACGGCTAGAACACCCTACGGCTAAATGCACCTTGCACTTAAGTAGAGTCTGTGGGTTATTTATTACTCAGCCGATGGGCCACCCACTCACCCATGTGTTCACAGGGGTGGCTGGCAGGGGGTGTGGTCTCCAGGGCTCAGGTTCCAACCAATCTGCTTCCGCCGCCATCTTTTTTTCGTCCTCTGTGGTGTCCCCGACTCGTGTGGGTAGACCGGCAAGCCCAGGCGGAGCTGTGTTGGTGGGCCCCCACTGTGCCCTTTCCTCCCGATCCTTCCCATCCCTGGTCACCAGTCATGATGGGTCAAGAGCGCAACAGTAAGTCCCCTACATACAAACTTTCAAGTAGCAAACTTTCTGAGATGCAAATGTGCATTTGCACGTCCAATCATGTAAGTTAGTGCACATGTCTGGCATACATTGTCACATGCACAGCAGGTACTATAATGTGAGATGAAAATTTTTAAAAATTTTCTTGTGTTTGTTTTTTTATGTATGATTTGTGTGAAAAGTATTATCAATCGGTTACAGTTCAGTGCTGGGTAGCCATTCTGAGAGCACGTTGGCGTCGAGGGGACTTACGGTATTAACGACCCCAGCGTTTCAGTGGCTAAATATACCAGAAGTTCAATTTTGTTCTCATTTGACACTGTATACAATGGGGGACCCCAAACAATCCAAAATTCATTTGCAAACAATTGTGTATTTATTCTTACATGTTTAACCGTCAGTCTCCTTCCAAGCACTCTCTGTTTGATGCAATACACCTACAGAGATGCTTTTTCCACTGCTCAAAACAGTTTTCGAAGCCTTTTAGAGCTTCTGCCATTTTTTGTTTCGCCTCTTCCACATCGGCAAAACGGTTCCCTTTGAGGACTGCTTTCATCCTGGGAGACAGCAAAAACGGTCGTCCAAGGTGAGATCAGGGTGGGACATGGGGTTCATGCCATTTTTTCGCAGAAAAGAAAGAAAGAAAAAAAAAAGCTGCTGAACACTTAATGCAGTTGGGCAGGTGTGCTTATGACTCACCCATTAGGAAACGAGCAAATGCATTGAAATAATCTCGGGGGGGAAACATTTACTGAAGCCTGACACAGCTTTTCACAACAATGCTAGTGGATACACTGATGCCCATGGGCTCCTAGAACACTTGTCTTGGGGGAAAGAACACTTATCTGGACTACAAGGGGCCCACCCGCCAAAAGATAATTCCGGGTTTCTCTGGGTCCCCCTTACATGTGAGTTGATGGGGTAAGGGAGGGCTCAACTCTGTCCAGGGGTTCAGGCCCACCAGCTGGAAGTCAGCCTCTCGCTGTCCCTGAGAAGCAATGGCTCTCAGGTGTGGAGGTCACCCGTGGCCCGGCAGGAAGCTGGGATGGATTTAGTGAGCATTGAGCCGTCTCCGACACGCTGGAGATTCGCGAAGGGGCATGTAACCGCTTCCTTGTCTGAGAGCATCTCACGGAGGTCCCAGGGTCCGTGGTTGCCTTGCCCAGGCTGACGTCCATCACTGTGGCCCCCGTGCAGACCCAGGGCTTTTGATGTGATGCTGTGGATGGTTGGGACGAAGAGGACCCACTCCATGACAGGATTTCCACATCAAAAAAGTCCCTGGGGTCTGTCCCTGCAGCCCCGTGAGCAGTAGCCCCTGGATTCAAAGGCCGTGTCACTCAGAGTCCTCTCCCTCGGGGAGAGCCGATGCCTGGAACCTGCTAGTCAAATGTGGTCCATGAAGCAGCGGCAGCAGGCAGGGTGGAACTTCCTACCTGTTAGAGATGCAGGGTCCCTGACCCGCCAACCCAGGCTGCATCTCCCTAAGAGCCCAGGGCGACTGGTGCAGACTTCTCAACCTTGAAACGCACCGGGAAGGGTCCTGCAGGTACCGCCGGGGAAGAGACCTGAAGGGGCGCCGTCACCCACAGTCCCATGCATGTTCCGGGGCCTTGTCAGTCATCTGATGCAGGGATGAACATTTTGGGGAGGATCTTACCTCTCCATCATCCAAACACGCCCCTTGCACTGTGGCCTCCTGGTGATGGCAGCGGCTGGCAGGAGTCAGGCTCGTGTCAGGTTGGAGTAACTTTCTTGACGCTCCTGGAACTGTCCTCCAAGAAGCATCCTTGTCAGGAAGGGTCCTTGGATGCTGTTCTCTGTATTGGCTCTTTCTCCGTGTTCATTCCAGCAGGCAGTGAATAAAGGCAGACCGGGTCTTTCCTGTTTGCCAGAGTGTCACTCAGGGGAGGAATTCCAGGATGCCGGTTAAGGTCTGGTCACCCAGTCTCCCAAATTCTGCCTGGCCAGAGGGAAGCGCAGTAGCTGGAAAATTTAACACCCCATAGCAGGGCAATAAAATAAACTGCGGCTCGGCCAGGTGGAGGTGGGGAACGTTGGTAAACCAGCAGGAGGAGAGACAGCCTGGGAGCCATACCCATGACTGCACACCCAGCAGGGCCTGGAGGGAGAGAGTCTGATGCCTAGGCCACGTCCAGCCAGCCTGGCAGACTGGGACACTTGGAGGTTACTGAAATTCCTGGTCGATCCCCAGGATCCCCCCACACCATCGAGGGGCCACCCAGGGATGGTGGCCTGGCTTTCCCATTTTTTTTTTTTTTTGAGAAAGTAGAATTTATTAAGAGGACAGACAAGCTCCCAGAGAGGGAGGGGACCCAAGGAGGTTGCCCATTCTCCCATCTTCTTAAAGGTGGTCATTTCACGCTCTCCCTTGGGAACACCGACTGTTTCCTATTTGAAATTTTGGTAGAAGAAGACCAGAGGCTCCCACCATGGCTGTCATTCCCTAGAGCTCTGTGTGTGCTGAGGGGCTGGTCCTTCCATCTCAACGCCCGTGAGACGGACACAAGACACTGGTGTGATCCTCCATGTCACCCAGATATGGAGACCACCACCCAGTCATCTCAGGGGACTTCTCCTCCATATCCCCAGTGGTTCCGTTTTAAATTTCCAAGACGTGCTGTTGCCTCTGACCCTGTCTCTAAAAATTCCTCCAAATGCACGAACATTCTATGTTGTCCATAAATGCTTGGACCCAGGGGTGGGACTCGGTCCTTGGGGCAGACGTGGCCCTGTCCTGCCTCTGGAGGGAAAGGGCTTGGTGGTGCCCATGTCTTTCCTGGGGAGAGAGATTGCCTGCTTCCCGGTCTGTAGGACCAAGACCCTCACACTCAGAAATGTCAAGACAAATCCAAGAAGGACTTTGGAAGCACTCTCTTAAACACAGGGTCTCACTGCCCTCCTGTAGAACCCTACCAGGAGCCCCACAGCCTGGGGCCATTGGCAGCCCAAGGAGCAGAGGTGACCAGCATAGCCCGGCAGAAAACAGGGCTGTGAGGAAGAATGAGCCATGAGTGGCTGCAGACACCGCCCTGCCTTCTCTGGGTGGTTGTCGTGGGATGTCAGCGTGGGATGGGGGAGTGCTTACTTGCTTTCTTGTCTTGAAGGTGACTCCTTGTGCATGCCGATGGCACGTGCCTCATGGCTCTGTACTCTCCCTTTTTTTGGTAGAGACGAAGTCTTGCTACATTGCCCAGGCTGGTCTCCAACTCCTGGGTTCAAGCAATCCTCTCGCCAAAGTGCTGGGGTTACAGGTGTGAGGCGCTGTGCTCTGCCTGCCCGAATTCTCTAGGGTGTCAGTGAGATGCTGTCAGGACGCCTCCCTCAACTTGTCCTGGCACATGGTGGTGAGTGGCCTGAAGTGCCACAGCCATCAGGGGGTCACGCCAGTGGACCCCAACACGGAGGCTCTTGGAACAGCAACCTGAGCATCTTGGCCCGGCTGGCTTCCATGACCCTAGCCTCTCGTGCCCCAGGGTCTGGCTGGAGCGTTTCCTGGAAGAACTCTGGCACTGAGACCGGAGCTGGGAGTGCAGCGCTGGCTCCTGGGAGTCTCCGATGCTCTGCCGTGTGTCCATGCTAAGCCTGCCCTCATGTGCTGTTCAGCCCTTGGCTCTCAATCTGCATTGTGTCTGGCCTGCATTTGCAAGAGAGGCTCCTGACGGGCCCCCTGCCCAGGTCCACTCGGCCTGAGGCACCCCATGCCCAGAGTCCCCTTACCGGGGCCGGCCTGACCTTGTTAGTCCCAGCCTGAGCCTCTCCAATGCCTCCTGTTGCCAAGGAAACCAGTGCATGACCCCCAAGGCCCCCAGGGCCCGGTACCTGCTGGCCTAAGACCCTCCTCCAAAGCAGTTTCAGACTCCATCAGGACCGCCTTCCTTTCGTGTCTCCCTTCCCCATGGCCCGCTCTCCTGGAGGGCCTCCCCCACTCTCCTCCACATCCTTCACCCCTGTGGTTCGGGCCAGCCCATCCCAGAATCACAAATCCGTTACGGAATCTGCAAGATGGACGCCGCACGCCCATGTCGGCCACCTGTCGACCACGTGTCCACTGACGGGCTTGGCGGCATCTTTGTGCACCTAATTTGGGGCGGGCACCCCTTCTATGTGCTCGCAGCCCCCACCCACCTCCCTGCCCAACCCCTCTGTGGTTGTTCATTTCTCCTCTCAGAGCCGTGACCCCCTGGGGCTCAGCGACCAGGTCCTCCCCGCATGCACCTGTGAGCGGGTCACGCCCACACCTGTTACCCCAAAGGCCCTTGCAAGCTGCTCCGGCCAGGGCGGACGGGCCTGGGGGACAAGCGTCCCAGCTCTTCGCCCCTCCCTCGGGGGGATCTGGAATGCGGCCTCTGGGTCCTGGGATCCCTCCAGGGATCAGGCTCCTGCCGACCCTTGCTGTCACGTGCTCCCGGTGTGCCAGGTCCTCCCTCCCTCCCACGCCTCATGCTGCCTGCTGCTGCCTCTTCCTGGGGTCACGTCTCTCATACACCTCCTGCCCTCAAGTCCTCAACGGGGGTCTCCTTCCAGAGGACACAAGCTGAGACCAGTCTGTCTGTGTCCCGGCCCCTTGCCTGCTGGCTGGAATCTAGTAAGCGTCAGAAAAGACGTCAATCAGTGATGAGCCACAAAATAAAACAAACTTCAAGCGGTCTAGTCTTCCTTGCCAAGAAAGGGTCTGGCTGATGGTTGAGGAGAACAGTGACCGAAATGAGGTCCCTGACAGTTGAAGACACAAGTGATGCTCGCAGGGAAGGAGCTCCTTGGCCCACACCATGGGACGGAGATCCTGCGTCAGCGGCGGGAACGCCGACCCCGCCACCGGCCGCCAACCGGGGGCTCCGACTCCGGCTCTGGACGCCACCGGTGACCGGGCTCCTCCCACCAGTCCTCCCGCCAGGGGCCCCGTGAAGCTTCCTACGCTGAAACTGAACTTCAAGTCTCAAACTTCAGGCTGTCAAACAACTCCTTCTGAACCCGAGCTTGGTGGGAGAGACATCCGGGGGCTGGGGGCGGAGGCCCCGGGTGGAGTGCACAGACCAGGAGCTGGGTTCCCCCGTTCCCTGTCTCTGCCACCCTAGGGGTGAGCCCCAAGGGTGCCATCCTCAGGTTCCCACATTCAGAGGCTCGTCAGGGACTGAGTTGACCAGGTGCCCGGTCCCCATGTGCCGTCATGTCTCTCTGTCTTCCCCCTTGTCACCCTGCCCCCCCCAGTCCCGCCTCCTCTCCTGGTGTCTCCGTCAAGTGCAGAGCTCAGACCCCAAGCCCTGCTGGCACTGGAACACTCCAGCGGGAGGCTCTTGGAGGTCAGGCTCTGGGCATTGTTCGACCCACCCGCCTCAGCGCCGTGATGAAGACGTGGTGGGAAAACGGCCTGGGAAATTGAACCGTCATTTATAGGAACGCTTCTTGCTGCCAGCGGGAGTAATTTGAGAATAAAATGCTCCCGTTCTCAGCGGCGGGCTCGGGGTGTTTCCTCCCTCTCCCGTGCCCTTTCGTGGACACTCTGCCTTGTGACAGCTGTCGCCTCAACAATCACGATGCCACTGGGTCGTCAGGGCACGTCCCTGGGGCCTGACACAGACTCACACGAGATCCTCTCGTGGGCTGGGCACAGCCACCTGCGAGGTTGCTCGGAGAGTTCCTGTCTCGACTCTGGAGCTGAGAATGTGAGGGTTCTGGAGGCAGAAGGGGGACTTGGCCTTGGCACAGCCACGGCATAGCAGGTGGGGCCGCATTCCCCGTGGGCTTCCGACACAAGCTGGATGGTGAACTTGGCCACCAAGAGTGCACCTGCCTAGCACGGCACACACTTCTGCAGTTACAAGAGCCACACGTGCTAGAATAGGGAACCGGTCAGACCGGAAACTAGCCTGATTGCATTAGAAGCAGCTAGAAAGCAAATCATGCACCTCGGTTCTATCTAATCGCATAGAAGATGGGGTGGAGGGTCCCCTGGAACGGGCCGGAATCGACTTCTGGACACCCCCATTACCAAGCTCAAATGGCCCTTCTGAGGGCCCAGTAAGATCACGCCCACAGAGGCTAAGCAAGGACCATGGTGTGTGGAAGGGGACTGTAGGCATCGTTACGACCACCTCCGTCGTGGTGTTGGCATTTTATTCTGAAACAGTTGAGACCTCTGTTCTGTCGGGAAATGTCCATTGCTGGTTGGAGAGGAAGAAAGGGAGAGTTTGCTCAGAAAGCTCTCTGGCTCTGCGGAGGACTCCTTGCCCTCCGAGGTGGGTTGGGTTTTGTTCTTTTACCCTACGGCAAAGGCTTCCAGGAGAGACTTTCTTCTGGGTCTCTTGCCACTTCTTATAGTTTTGGGAAAGTGTAGATCTGACCGGTGCGGCTCCATGGAATGCGCCGAGTTCAGGGCTGGTGGAAGTCTCAGCTCCAGGACATCAGTGCTGCCATGTGGGCTCTGTCACATGACCTGGGACGCCACTCGGCGGGCCCCAGCAACACTCCCTTACGATGGAGAATTGATTTTTAAAAATAAGACATGTGCAGCTAGTGTAGTGCTGGCTCTGGGCTCCACCCACAGGAAGTGCTGACAGCCTAGACCAGGAGGACAGGAGGATACAGCCCTCTGTCACAGCCAGGGATGCCCGTAGAAACTCTCACCGTCGATGTCACTCTAGAGCTAAGGTCAACAGATTAAAAGTAACAAGCTTCCAGCGAAAACTATAAACAGAGGAAAGTTTTTCGATGATTAATTGGCCCTGTTTAATTTACATTCCAGTGACTTTGTATTATCTTAAGTGGTTTCATACAGGCCAGGGAAAGGGAAGAAGAGCCTGGGGACAAGTGACTGTGGCGTCATTTCATTGCCAAGAGCTGGGATGGGCCTGATTGGCCCCGAAATCTTATAAGTGCCCCAAACTGCCACGACCACACTCTTGGTGGCCACCCGCACCCTGGTGTGTCATCGGCCTCTCTTCCGTGGGCTCTGTGGCTTGGAGGGCACCTGTATCTCCTCCTCCCGCCACGCCTCACTCTAAGTGTCCGTGGCCAAGACGCACGCCCAGCTGCATTTGCTCTGAGACGTTCCAGCCAGCCTCACCTTGCGGAATGGGAAGGCTCTTTGGAGCAGACCCCAAGTTGCAGGAAGGAGGCTCCGGTCTGAGTATGGGTCCTCCTTGACCTGCTCCCGGTGACATAAAGGCCAGTTCATGCCCTGATTGCCTTTCCAGGGTCAGCCCACCCAGGCCAGCTGAGTGCCATGGGCCGGGCTCTCCCCAGTCTCACAAAACAACTGCATCCTAAACAGCAAACTCCCTCCTGAGCCCCCACCCCCATCATCAGAGCCAGGGCCAGCATCCTCGCTGTGTGTGGGAACCACCCTTCGTGGGCACTGGGATTCCCTTCCCACCTGAGGTGGCATCTCCACTCCTGCAGGTTTTTCTTCCCTGGCTTCCCCTCTGCCGTTTCCCGTCATCTCCCTCTGCCCAGGAGGCATGTTCCCGAGTGGGCAGTGGGGACACTGTTGTATCTGCTGTATCTGCTTCCCGGGGCCCCTCAGAGGAATCTCTGGATTTTGTACTCTCATCGTGGCGCTCCCTCCTAGGCAAACAGCGCCCTTTTTTTAAATTTTGAGTTGGAGTCTCACTCTGTCACCCAGACTGGAGTGCAGTGGCTGCTCCCAGCCACCGCAGCCTCAACCTGCTGGGCTCCAGCGATCCTTCCGCCTCAGCCTTCAGTAGCCGAAATTACAGGCACGCGCTACCACGCCCGGCTGATTTTTTGATTTATTGTAGAGATGAGGTCTCGCCAATTTGCCCAGTGGGTCTCGAACCCGCGGGCTCAGCAATCCACTCACCTCAGCCTCCCAAGGCGCGGGATGACAGGCTGAGCCACCAAGCCCAGCTAACAGCGCCTTTTCATCTTGCTGGTGTTTAACCTCGAATCTGATGACCGCTCCCTCTCGGCAGTAGATGCCAGAAAGCACAGAGCTCACTTGCTGCGGGCTCCTAGAAGGGTGGCCGTCCCTACCAGGTCCTGGGCATCCCTGCTTGAGCCCTGGACGTCTCATGTTTGTCGTTTTGGTCTCATCCCTGCCTTTGGACCCCTGTGCTCATGCTTCTCCACCTGGTTGCATTTCTGTAGCCACCGTAATCCACAGTGTACGTGCTTCTTATTGGAATAAGATGGAAGTATACCCATGAGCCCCACCAAGCAGCAAAACAGGGGAGGCGTGGCTTTTGGAGTCCCAGCCCTGCCACCCATGCAGCTGGTTCTGGGTGCCCTGAAACAGGGGCAGCACCCCTCCCACTGGCACCAGCAGGCACGAGAGACGGGTGGACACAGGTAGGTGGACCTCACACACTCGTGGGCAGCTCCAGGCCTTGGAGTCCTGTGTGTCAGCGTCACCACTCTGTGACAGGGTCGCTCCTGGGAGGTTCTTGGACCAGGGGGAGACGATTCTCTTTACCTCCTCCCCTTCCTCTGCTCCCCCTCCCCTTCCTGCTCTCCCATTCCCGCTCCATGTCAGGGACCTGGGCAGCCCACGCCTCTCAGGACTCCGTCATCATCCAACTCCCCTGTGGTGGCGACTTGTCCTGGGTCACTGCATCACGCTCAGACATCACAATTACCAATGTGTGACTTCCTATACTGCCGGGAACATCAACTTTTATATAGGACTAAGGCCATCACCTTCACGAAAGGAGGGCGAGCCTTACAAATACACTAGGACACAAATGGCGGACAAAAAAAAAAAAAAAAACAAGAGAAGACAACATAACACAGAGGTTGAAACAAACAAGAAAGACGTCAAGATTCAGGAGAAATCTGAGAGCACCAATCCTCCAATCCAGCGTGCGCAGCTCTGCGCTTCAGGCTTACCTGATGCTCTTCTTGGTCTGTGCCTGGGCCAGCCCCAGGGACGCTTGCTGCAGAGAGATGCTCGTTCGTTGTGAGTTCATCCATACTGGGAAATACACCAATAGATGTAAAGAGGATTAATGTGCTTGTTTTTTTGAGTCAGGGTCTCACTCTGTCACCCAGGCTGGAGTACAGTGGCACGATCAGGGCTACTGCAGCCCCGACCTCCTGGGCTCAGGCGATCCTTCTGCCTCAGCTTCCCGAGTAGTTGGGACTACAGGCATGCGCCACCACATCTGGCTGATCTTTAAATTTGTTTGTAGAGATGAGGTCTTGCTCATTGCCCTGTCTCGACCTCCTGAGCGCCAGCAGTCCTCCTGCCTCGGCCTCCCAAAGTGCTGGGATTACAGGCATGAGCCACCAGACCCAGCCCATTAATATACATTTTATGAACCAGGTAGAATTTCTATGGGCCCCAAGGTTTGTGAAAGCTGCTTGCCAACGTAGATGGTGTTCTTACGGCCCGCCATGGTCCCAGTATGGAGGACATTTTTCAGGAGCTGGGCGAGATGAGAGAAAATGGAAAGTGACACCTACCCAGCACGCACACGTCAGGCTTCTACCAAACCCCCATCCACACGGGCGGTGATGGCCTTGACCGAAGGCACTGCGGCTTGGAAGCCCACCCAGGCCAGAGTCTGCGCCAGTGCCTCTGCCCTCATCCCGGCCCTCCAGGTGGGCAGTGCTGATCCCACTGTGCAGATGGGCACTGAAGAACGTGTCTGGGCGCAAAGCCGCGTCCCTTCTCGTGTCCCGGGGCGCCCCTTAACACTGCCACGGAGTTCTGGGTCCAACATGTCAGTTTCTGGAGTGAAATGTCTCCACACCCGCCTGCCCGGCAGTGGAAGGCCTCCTGCAGCCAGACGCCAGACAGCATGCCGCCACCAGGGACTGGAGTCACACTCAGAATTCTCATCGGGTCAGAAAATGTTTTTGAATGTGAGGCTCTTTTTTTTTTTTTTTTTAAAATGCTTCATGTCCTGTTGAGTTAAAACTAAAACAGGTCGGGCGCAGTGGCTCACACCTGCAATCCCAGTACTTTGAGAGGTCGAAGTGGGAGGATCGTTTGAGTCCAGGAGTTCAAGACCAACATGGGCCACCTAGCGAGTCCTCATCTCTATAAAAAATTTAAAAATTAGCCAGGCATGGTGGCACATGCCTGGAGTCCCAGTACTAGGGAGGCTGAGGCAGAAGGATCACCTGAGCCCGGGAGGTCGAGGCTGTGTGGTGAGCCGTGATCGTGCCACCTCACTCCAGCCTGGGCAACAGAGTAAGACCTCGATTCAGAAAATAAAATAAAACGTTCAAGGGTTATAGTCTCTGGTCTTCCTCCCTCCCTGAGAGAGGGGCCCGATGCACCCTCACAGCCGTAACCCTTTGATCCTGAGGGCCTTTCTCCTTTCACCCTAGGACATCAGCAGCACTCCGACCTTGGTGCTGCCGAAGGCAGGTAAGGCCCATGCACCTGGGCCACCTGGTGTCCAGGAGCCCTGTGCTGATGCCATCCCACAACTCGGTCATCCCCCGGCCCCCAGCCCCATCTCCAAGTGCTGCCAGAGTTGGACAAACGCACATGGGCCGTCGGGTCCACCCAGGCCAGCCCCGCACCCCCGCCCCAGCTCCCGTGCCGAGCCAGGCCCCGAGCCCGTGCGACGGTGCTTCCGAGCGCGGAGACGGCTCGTCGGGGACAGGGTTCTCACGGAGTCTCCGGTGTTAGGTGTCTGGTTCCCAGGGCGCGGGCCCGGTCGGGTCACACATGGGCGGCATGACCATTCAGACGTGCTGAAATCCATCATCTCACAAGTCCCATATGATACTCATCTTTGAGGAGAGATGAATAAATCATTGTGCCCGCTGGAGACGGATGGGCAGACGGTCCGGGAAGCGGCACGGGGACCCTGTGACAGCAGTGCGGGGAGGCAGCGGTGATTTGGGGATGAATGCGCCTTTCTGTCCTGGCCCCCTGAGTCCTTGGCACCTGCTGAAACCAGACCTGGGCACCGGGCACAGCCCTGCGGCTAGAGAAAGGTGGTGGGAACAAAGCTGTCTGTGCAGAGCTATGCCCGGCCCAGCTGGATGCATCTTTGAGGCCCCAGGACCGGAGCGGCCCCCTATCCTGAAAGACAGACCCACGCTGCTTGAGGCCCCCATCTGTCCGGGCAGCTGGAGCTGGGCAGCCCTACTGCTCTCTCCATTATGCCTACCTCAGTAAGATTCTCACCTCTAACCACTACTTCCGAGGGGAGACAGTGTGGCAATGTGTTGAAATGGGGCTTGGGGCACAAGCGCGAGTCCTGACTCCCCCCACTCGGGTGTGACATTAGGAGCAGACTTCACTTCTCAGGGCCCCGGGAGATGAAACCCTTGAAAAGATGATACAGGTTAGGAATCATCTCAGCGCAAGTGTGTGGTCATAGTCTCACCACCTCTGAGCATGGCAGCTGAGAGGGCATGGCTACTGGTCCTTCTGGGCCTGGATGGCTCATGAACGAACCATGTCTGTGTCAGAGCCTCAAAGGTCCCACTGGCTCCTGGGCGTAAGGACAAGGGCAGCCCAAAGAGGGCTTCGTACTTGGTCGAATACTGTGTACTCACCCTGTGTGTCTATACTGGTGACATCCCATGTACAGTGCAACCAGCAGATGCCTCAGCTGCCTGAGACGTGGACTCCGGGACACCCGGCTGAATGCCCCACAGGCTCTGCAAAGCGGCCTCCTTCCTTGACTGAGGGAATGTGACAGTCACATGGTCAGAGTCCTTCCCTTCTCTTTTCCTTTTCTTAGAAATAAAATGCCCCAAGTCCCCACAAACAAATGAGTTCCTCTCCAAATCCATGAGTCCAACACAGTTGGCCCAGGCACGCAACTCACACGATCAGTCCGTATGTAGGTGCGAAGGTAGATGGAGATGGACAGATGATAGACTGGTGAATAGATGACAGACACATAGATAGATGACAGAGACATACATACATAGATATATATGGTAGATACACAGATAATAGATGATAGGTTGGTTAATAGATGCTAGACAGATGCATAGGTGTTAGATATATAGACACATGATGCATATAGATAGAAAACTAGATGATAGATTGACAGATGATAGAAAGATACATGACAGATCCACAGATTATAGATAGAAAAATAGTCGTTATATGGATAAATAGATGATAGAGACACACATATATAGATATATAGACACACAGATCCATGATAGATGACAGATGCATGATATAGATGCATAGATACATAATAGATAAGTGATTGATAGAAAAATAAATAGATTATAGATAATAGATGATAAGTAGATGGATAAATGGATAGATGGAGAGATAGGCGATAGACAGATAGATTGGTGATGATGATAGATTGTTAGACAGATGGACAGATAGATGACAGGCAAGTGGATGGATAGACAGATGAGGACAGGTGACAGACAGGTAAATAAATAGAGGATGGGCAGATGGACAGGTAGAGAGATGACAGGCAGAGAGATGACAGGCAGGGAGATGCACAGATAGCTACATAGACAGACAGACAGATAGACAGATAGATGATTGGCAGACAGACAGGCAGTCAGGTGATGGACAGGTAGTTGATGGGCAGACGGATAGACAGACAGACAAGACCGATAGACAGATATTAGGCAGATAGATAGGTAGACAGATGACAGAAAAATGGATGACAGGCCCATAGGTAGACGGGCAGATGGACCGACAGACAGATAGATGATGATAGATAAACAGATGGCAGACCGATGACTGGCAGACAGATAGAAGTAGAGAGAGACAGCCGACAGACAGACAGAGAGATGACGCTAAATGATGGACAGGCAGGCGGGCAGACAGTCGTCCAGAAGGGCCCCGCTGGTGCCACGGCAGTGTGGTTTCTGTGCCCCACAGCGCGCCCTCAGCAGCAAGGGATCCCCTCACCACCCCTTTCTTTGGTTCCCCAGAGGCCGTGACTCCCTGCGATCGATCGTGCACACAGTGAGCTCCAGGCAGGAGGAAGACTCATCTTTCTGTCCCGCGTGAGAGAGGGGAGAGGGGGAGAGGAGGCCGAAAGAGAGTGCTGGCAGACGGCAGGCATCTTCCCAGCATGGCGGTCTCAGAAGAGACGGATGGGGAGACTGGAGGCCCAGAAAACTCCGTGCAGTGGACGCCAGTGGTGTCTGTGTACCTGAGAAGGTTGTTGGCGGGGCACCCGGAGCTTGTGGATCATTTCCCTGGTCTACACCGGCAATGCTCGCTCGCTTCTGGCTGTACGCAGGAGCCTCTCCGGCTTGATCTTCAGGGAGACGCCCTGCCCCCACCCTCCCCTGCAGTCCTCTGCAGCCCAGGTTACCCTCAATCCAGGTGTGGCCTGACAAAGTTTCCTTCATCTAACAGTACTTTGCAAACGCTTCCAGCATCCGTCTGTGTCTTCACAGGAAACCTTGCAAGAAGCTCAACACCTAGCAGAGAACAGAAAGGCCCCACCCCAGGCCTTCCCGGGGGCTCCCGGGGGCCCGGAGACACCCCCGGACCGTTCTGCAGGCTTAGGGTTTCCTAGAGACCGCTTCCCAGAGTGCCCACACCACCTCCAGGTGTGTCCACAGACCCATCTGGAAAAGCAACTGTCTCTTCTGTCGGGCCACTCATCCTGGAAACAACTGGGTTGCAACGGCAGAGACAGGCCTCTTCTGACAGAACTGTCTGCAGCGTTTCTGCCCAAGTCGACACGTCGAATATTGTCATTTGGTCACATTCAGGAATCTGGCGGCACTCAGGGCCCTCATTTGGAAGAAAGGATTGTGTCAGCATTTCGGTCTGAATTCCTATGTTCAATGATTTCTAATGAAGCATCTTTTTAAAATGGTTTCAGCTGTGGGAGCTATATGCAGCCGAGAGAATAGGTCCCGGGGTTTTTTTAGCGCGCTGCTAACTATGAAATTGTTTGATTTTTACAAAACATATTTAGCAGATTGTTAAAAGTATTGGCTAAACACAGCATTTCATAAATGAAATGTTGAAGTGATCAAGATGTTGAACTTTAAAATCATCTGCTTCCACTGCACAGTGCCTGTTTTTACAAAGTTCAATAAGAATTTTTAACATAATTTTACACAACATTGTAAGTGCATTGCTACATGTTGTAAATATCATACCATTACACATTCTAATTACCTGATTACATTCATTTACATTAAATTTGTAATTAAATGTAATTTCACGCTCATTGAGGGAAAAATCCTTTGGAAATACTGAGATGGTCCTCTCCCTCGCAGGGAGTGGAACCAGAGCCGCCCCGGCCCGGGGTGTCTGCAGAAGCAGCTCGTACATCCTGTCACTTAAAGCCTGGTCTCTTAAATGCAACTGCAGACGGTAACGTCACACATGTGTGCAAGGCGGTGTTGGGACCAAGATGCTTGTTTCTGTAGCTTGGGTCTTTGGGGGTCTCGGGATAATTGCTGGAATACGATAGCGCTTTGGCTTAAGAATCAGGAGATGTCACCCTGCATTCTGACGGCAGCTGTGTTCCGGGATGCAGGCGGAGGGAGTCACCTGCCTGGGTTCCGGCCAAGGGCTTCTAGGCCCTGAGAACCCATCTTCTCTTGCAACATTCTCTCGTCTTTCTCCAAATTCTATCTCCCGCCATCACCATAGCAACCGCATCTCACGGCAGGCTGGGGACATTGTCAGATCGGCGAGGAGGAGTCTTAGCCCTGAATTTGGCCAGGAATTACTAATTTTATCTTCTTCCTGTGAGCATTTGGCCTGGGTGACAGTTCAGCAGCCAAGGACAGGCGATGCGAAGCTTCCTGACAGCACTTGGCTTCCCTTGACATCTCGATGTTAGAGATTGTTGGAGCCCTCCCCTGCGTCCGGCACGGAAAGATCAAGAAAGACCCAGACTGCAGATGTCCTGAGTGCTGGCTGTGGGGGAGACGCAGGAAGAGGCGGTGTGCGTGGAGCCGGGCTGGGCTGGATGGTCCCAGCCGCAACCCCAAGGCAGGCTTCACTCCGGCCTGCAGCTCAGGGGAGCCTGCCGTGACCTCCTCGGGAGACGGAAGTCCCGCTCCAGCCCTCCAAGCAAAATGCACGCCGTTCCCACCAGAGGGAGAGGATGTAGACGGGTGGTGCTCAGACTCGAGCACGCACCTCCGTCACCTGAGGGTTGTTAAAACCCAGATCGCGGGGCTGTGCCCCCCGACCTTCTGACTCAGGAGGTCTGGGTGGGGCCTAAGAACTTGCATTTCTCGAAAGCTCCCAGGGAAACTACTGCTGTTCTCTGAGAGCCTCCGGACCGGGTGATGGACACCTGCCCCAATAACGGTATCGAGTCATTTAAAGTGACTCCGGATGGTCCTAAGAGCAGCACTGGGATCTAAACGGGGGGTGGTCTGCTGGGTCTGTGTGGCTCCCAGCTCCCCCTGGACCACTGGGCAGCCTCAGTGTTGTGGGCTGAACCCCTAGGTGGTCCGCGCCTGCCAGCTCTTCTGTGTGCTCCAAGGAAGAGGGGCTGGGGCACTTGGGGCCAGGGGGCCTGTCCTATCTGCCCTGGCACTGGAAGCCCTTGTTCAGAGAGCTGTGTGATAGACCTGTCAGCTGGGGAGAAGAGGGACACGGGTCTCTGCAGAGCCACATTCTTCCAGAAACTGACGCACATAGCGGTGGTGGGGGACCCTGGTGAGGGATCCACGGCCTCCTCCAGTCCCGGGAAACCGTCCTCTGGGCTCCTCCCGGGGAAGACGGTGAGAGTCAGACGAGACCCTGCCCTCGAGGAACCTGCGCATTCAAGGCTTCTGGGACCGATTCCGGGGCCAGAAGACGTCTCTCTGTGGTAGAGGGACACTCTGGCATCCATACTTTAAAGCATGAGGATCTCACCTAGTTCTGTCCCAAGTGATGCAAGGCAGTGAGCCGTTAGGCGGGTCACGTTTGTGTCCCAAGGAGAAAGACTGGATCTCAGATGGGAGGGCTCTCCTGAAACCACAGACACTCCACGAGTACCGCGGGTAAGATAACGATGGACAAAAAAATCAGAAATGTCTCTGGAAGCAGCGGCAGGAGGTGGCAGGTGTGACCCACGTAGAAATGCAAGCACAGTTTAGCACCGTCGGGAAGAGACGAAGTAAAAGATGCAGGAATACGATTCCAAAACTCAGGGACTTCCGGCAACCCCCGCACAACCAAAAGTAGCAGCGAGTCGGCCGCCATGGATACTGGAGTCCCTGGTACTCACGGGAGACACGGGAGGGTACCCGGCTAAGGCCAAAGTACCCGTACCCCACCACCAACCCCCCCCCACTCACTTGAGAGTAATCACCTGACATGGAAGGGCTGGTGTCCGAGCCACCCAGCTGGTGCTCGCTGGGGAGGGCTCAGCTAAGTTGGAAGCACCTGTATGCCACCTGCCCACCTAGTACTCAGGCGAGAGGCGAGAGTAGTTGGTTAACCAGGAGGTGTCTCGCCCTCCCAGGGTACTCACTGAAGAGTACTCGGCAAAGATGGAAGTCCCAGTGTCCCACTGCCCACATAGGACTCAGCTGAGAGTAGGCAGCTAACGTGGAAGTCCCAGGGTGGGGCCTGAGAACTTGCATTTCTCGAAAGCTCCCAGGGAAACTGCTGCTGCACTCTGAGAGCTCCGGACCGGGTGAAGGATGCCTCCCCCAATAATGGTATCGAGTCATTTAAAGTGACTCCTGATGGTCTCAAGAGCAGCACCGCGATCTCAATGGCGGGTGGTCTGCTGGGCCTGTGCGGCCCCTGGCTCCCCTGGACCACCCTCCCCCCAGTACTCACTAGAGAACACTCAGCTGACATGGAACTCCCGGGGCCCCGCCCTCCCCAGCACTCGTTCCGAGCATGGCAGAACCGGGGTCTCACCCACCCCCCCGACTCTCTCAAGGGGGATGCACGGCCTCCACGTGGGCGGGGCATATCCTCTGGTAACAGAGGCTGCACATCCATGTCTGGCTAAGGGGGCACGGTTCCACCAGTCGCCATTTGCTCAGTATGACTGGCCCAGCCCTCCCGGGTAGAGGGACCCTGTGGGTATCCACTTCCTCTTAAAACAACCGTTGCTTCAACTTCCTGGATCACCCAGTTGCACAACCTTGTCCCTCGTGTATCTGATGGTTTGTTTTGGGGGTATTTTCTGGCAAGTTCATTCATCCATTCATTCATTCATTCCGACTTAACAAATATCTATTGAGCACCTCTCGTGTCCTGGGATCCGGTGTTTAAAGTGTTTGATAAATAGACTTTCCCAAAGGCAAGAGACTGAAAGGAAATGTTTGCTAAAGTCCAGGTCATCCACGGTTGGGGTTCCGCCCGAGGCACAGTATTAGACTCTGCCCAAAAGCCTCTGCGTCCCCCCAACCGGTGACCTGTGTGGCTGTCACAGGCCAGGTCTGTCCCTTCCAGGTGTGCGCCTCAGTGCAGTCCTGCAGCTCAAGTCTTGTCTAGCGTCCTCTGGGACTCTCCATCTCCACACTTGTCTTGTCTAGCCGTGCTGGGTCCCAGCTCAGTCCTTCCCCTTCCCCCATCGCTCACCCAGGGGATGGTGTTCCATGAACAGAGGAAGGAGGGGCACGGTGCATGGGTATAAACAAGGTCTCTGCCTCTGGGGAAGGAGAAGTCATGCCTGCAGATAATACAGAATGCCAGAATACAGAACAGCCTGGAGTGAAGACCACGAGCCGTGACTCCTGGGTGGTGTCCAGTGACGAGAAAGAGCTCAGTGTGAGGGGGACAGCTGGGCGGAGTCCTGAGGACAGAGGAGATGAGGCCACCTGGTCTCCATCCATGTCCCCTGGGCGCAGAGATGGGCAGGGGTCACGGTGGGGGTGGAAGGGGGAAATCAGCTGACACCTCTGAGGTTCCCAAGTAAGTAGTACAACTGGGCAGTCGAGCAGACTCTCCCACGTTTCATAAGAAAACAAGAATCAGCCGGACATGGTGTCACACACAGATAGTTCCAGCTACTAGGGAGGCTGAGGTGGAAGCATCGCTTGAGCCCAGCAGGTCGAGGTTGGGGTGGCCGTGAGCATGCCGCTGCCCTCTAATCTAGAGTCAGACAGTGACACGCCGACTCACAAGAAAGAAGGTAAATTATGTTTCCAGAATAGATTTGGGTCTAAAAATCAAGGGAGCGTGAAGAGCAATTTGGAAATGGCTGGGCACCTTGATTTCGGAGACCAATGGTTGGAAGCCCACGCCTCCGCCCACGGGCAGGCTGGGCCACCGCTGCCTCCACTCTCGGTGTCCACTCGGCCCCACCGCCAGCGCCCCTTGACCTCCCGCTTCCTGCCTTTCTTTCTCCTGCTCTCCTGCTCCATGTCCCAAAACGGAAACCGCACGACAGTGGCTCTTCGTGCGCCATGGACACGGCTTCCTGTCTCATCAGCAGCTTCAAGTGAGCGACGGGTCCTCTGACATTTTTGTTTATGAGAAAGAGAAGTTGAAATTCAGTGGAAACTTTCCCGCTGAAAGCTGAGTCATTAAAAGGAGCTTATTGCCGGGCTCGGTGGCTCAGCCTGTATCCCGCACCTTTGGGAGGCTGAGGTGAGTGGATCGCCTGAACCCGCGGGTTCGAGACCCGCCTGGGCAGCAAGACCTCATCTCTACAATAAATCAAAAAATCAGCCGGGTGTGGTAGCACCTGCCTGTAATTCTGGCTACTCGAA
>NW_007100023.1:63693-96870 GCF_000164805.1 Carlito syrichta | reverse complement strand
CAGGGGCCGGGAGCGGCCACTGCACTCCAGTCTGGGTGACAGAGTGAGACTCCGACTCAAAAAAAAAAGGAGCTTATTGTTTGTTATCAATCCCGTGAGTAGCGCAATGCCCTGTAGAGAAAGTGTCCTTTTTTCTCCTTAGGTAAATGGTAAGGATGCCAGTTTTGGGGTCCCTTAGCCTTGGGCTGTCATCACTTTCTGTAAAACATGCACTCTTTTAAGGAAAGATGGCCGCAGCCATAACGGCAGCAGCCGTAACCACTGCGGCGGCCCACGTTGCTTCTGGGCACTATTTCCAACCCTGGTGAACATCTCATCAGTAACTCTCACCACAACCTTGTGTCAGTGGTGTCGTGAACCATCCCCTCTCGCAGATGCAGAAATGCAGGGTCATCAAACGTCTGGTCTAACTGGCATCGTCACCTTGTTGCTTTAATACGTGTGAATGTGTCTTCCTTCCCTGATGCTGGCTTTCCATGTTAATTCACCCCGGGGGACACTTTGCATGGGTGGGAGGGATTCTCGGTTCTGCTCAGGGCCAGAGCCTCCTTGCAATCTGGAGCCGTTACTTCCCTAAAGCTCCCCCAAGCTCCGGTCTCAATGACATTCCGACATGCTGGCCTTCAGGAGAGCTGGGATAAGAGTATAATTCATTGCTGTGAAGTCCATATGTTTGTCCTTCTTTATGGCTGCATAATATTCCATCAGGTATGTGTACTAAATTTTTTTTATCCAGTCTAGTCTCAATGGGCAGCACGGTTGGTTCCATGTTTTTGCTATTGTGACTAGTGCTGCAATAAACACGCATGTGCAGGTAACTCTTTTGTAGAATGATTTGAGTTCCTCCGGGTATATTCCCAGTAGGGTTATTATGGAGTCATATGGAAGGTCAATGTCTAGTTCTTTTAGAAAATGCCACACTGTTTCCCAAAGGGTTTGCACTACTTTACCTTCCCCCCAGCAGTGTAGAAGCGTTCCTTTTTCTCCCCTTCCTCGCCAGCATCTGTTGTTGTTTGTTTTATTAATGATAGCCATTCTTACTGGGGTTAGGTGGTATCTCAAGGTGCTTTGGATTTGCATTTCTCTGATGATTGGTGAGGCTGAGCACTTTTTCTTGTGTCTGTTGGCTGCTCGTATGTCTTCTTTTGAGAAGTGTCTATTCATGTCCTTTGCCCACTTTTTAATGGGGCTGTTTGCTTTTTCCCTTTTGGCGTGCTTGAGTTCCTTGTAGATCCTGGATGTTAGGCATTTGTCAGATATGAGTTGGCAATATTTTTTCCCATTCTGTGGTCTGCCTCGACACTCTCTTGGTGGTTTCTTTTGCTTTGCAGAAGCTTTTCAGTTTGGACTTTGCAGCAACTTGGGTGGACTCAGAGTCTATCATACTCAGTGGTTTATCAAGAAACAATGAACTGAGTACTACATGTTCTCACTCGTAAGCGGACCCTGAACGTTTACTGTAATACTATAAGAAAGGAATTAGCAGTGGAGGAATATTGCCCAGGGGTGGGGGGGGCACAACGTCCATAAGCGTACCTGATCTCAAAGCAGGCAAAGTGGGGACCAAAGGGAAGCCCACACTTTATCTGTACGATGATCACTTGTATACCGAATTGTACCTGAATGGTACCCCACATCTTAAAATAAAAAAACATTTTTTTAAGAGTATAATTAATGAAGTAGCATGATTCCTGGCTCTCAGGTGAGCTGGCATCAGGTGGAGAAAGGCCATTTCTTTGATGCCTGCACTGAGGCCCAGCCTGCTGGCCACCATCCTACCTTCCTCCTGGGCAGCACGCTGCCTCCTGTCCCCACCCCTTCCTGGCGCACCGTCACTGGGTCGCGACCCTAGCATCAGACAAGATGTCTGAGATGCGCTTCTGACACATCTAAGGAGAAGCAGGTGCAGAAGGCAAGGCGCCGCTGCCTTTGAGGAAGTCAGACGGCCTGGCACAGTGCGGGCACCAGCACGCCCTGGGGCCCAGACAGGTCCTTTTATGTGTGCAGAATGTCTCGATGTGGGAGGCACAATTTTAAACTGCCGATGATAGACTGTGATCCGTGCGCCTGTGGAACGAGTTTCCAAAGGCTGCAGCCTCCAAGTCCCAATCTAGGGGTGACAAGCTCACGCTCAGGTTCCTTTCTTCCGGAAGCAACCCCCGGTGTTCCGGCAAACACGCCTGGCAGGAAATGCCACTTCTGTTCCTGTGTCTCCAGTGTGTGGAGACACTCCGGGGCCTTTGTTTTTCTGAATCATCCCCATAGTCACTCCGTGTTTCCACTTAAGGGTGTTCAGAATGGATTTTTATTTGTGTTTCCCTTTCTTTCATGCTGATGTCGACTGGCCTTGACGTCCACGTCATTGAGACAGTGAGGACACCCCTAGATCACAGCAGCTACCTTCACCTCTCTGGAGCTCAGGGGCCCCGGTTGCCGGGACTTTGGCCATTCCCCTTGACACGGAACCAAGCTCAGAGGAGGGGAAGGATTGGCATCTCAGCCTCCGTGAACGTGCCCCAACTCACGTGACTGCCATGGCCCAGGGTCCGCCCACAAGCAAAAGGGAGTTTAGGTCATGTGGTGGAGAATGCTGTAGCCAAGAGATTTTCATGAGGATGGGGCAGAAGGGTGCCCGGGACAACCGCAGAGACGGGAGGAGCAGCTCAGGGGATGCCTGCGGGTCCTGGCAGCAATGCCCGGCGTGAGGTGGGAACTCTGACCCCATCCCAACAGCCCCGGGTCAGCATGTCAGCCATCCTGGCCAGTAAGGCGCTTTGCCGTTTGTCTCTGACCTGGCAGCACCTGCATCCGGACCACCGTGGGGGGCAGACCCGGAGATGGGGTGCCGGCCTGCACGCTGCCCTTGCCGTCCGTGGGGGTGCGTCTCGGGCGTGGTGGTCGAGGCCACTCGCGAATGTGATCCTCAGCAGCCAAGGGAAGTGGATTCTTCAGCATCTGTTTCATTTCCTTTCCCTGCTGCCATTTTTGAATTGACCGGACAACCGTGCCCAGAAGGTTGTATTTCAGAACAGAAAAGGAAGGGGAAAAAAGGAAGGCAAGCGAGGGAAGGAAAATGTCTCTTCACGATTATTTTGGCCATGAAAATAGCAGGAGAAGAACAAAGTCACATTCACTAACGCATGCCAATGGCCATTCTTAGCAGATGTGCCCCCACCCTCAGCCTCATGGCGGCTTTTGTGATTAACACAATCCATAGGTCATGGCAGCTTCTTTTTTCCTTCTGAGACTTTTACGCCCCTATCAGCATGGTCCTTGTCGTCACAGAGTTTTCTCCCCGAAGCAACCACCATCCTGGACCGTAAGACCCTCAGGGAGGTCACAGAATTCCAGCCCGGGGAGACCTTCCTTTCCCACGAGGGACCCTCCCCTGCCGACTCACGTCCCAGCCTGACGTGCCTTCCCTAGATGCCTGTCTGCGTGCTTACTGTCCCATCTTGCTGTTTTTTAAACAACAACGGGATCACGCTCTCTATGCGGCCTTCCCACCTTGACTTGGGACTCAGTCTGTGTGGCCGTCTTTACAGCACACACGATCCACATTGTGCTTCCCGTGGAGGCGCCATCTTTCCTGTCTGAGTGACTTTGCCATTTATTTCTCAGCCGATACGTCACTGAGAACTGTTCGAGTTACTTCCAGTTTTGCTTTGTGGCCACCATGCCCAGCGTTTACAAACAATGCCTGGAAGAACATCCTTCTTGGACTGCCTCTTGGAGTATGTCTCTGTGGTCTGAACGCCTAGGTGCCAGAGGCGACCTGTGTGAACAAGGCAATGTCAATGTCGTTGCCAAGGTCGCCCCATGGGCACAAATGTGCCGGCTTCCTGGTCCCCATCCACTCAAGGGTCCTCTCCTGCCCACACTGCTGAAAGCACAGCCTGGAGTTGCTGGGATCCTGAGCCTCCTCTTGGCTTCCCGGCCTGCAAATCGTGCCCTGGTGTTAATACAGCCTATACTCTTGGGGGGAAAGTGTGTGTAGTCCCACAGTTCCTAATCTCTAGGTCCTTTGAAAATGGATACTTTGTAAGAAGGCCATTTCTTCCAGGTTCTCCTGTAGAAGCACAAGGCAACGCAGTCTCCCTTTCTCAGCTCCATGGCTTGTCCTGACTTCCGTTTTGCTCTTTCTTGTTGACATTCCAAGGTCTCCTTAACTCCAGCACTGGAACCTATATCCTCCTGAGCTTGCTTTTAGAGGATTCAGTGGGGCGTTCCAGGTCAGGCGGGGACCAGGGCTTGCAACTTTCAGCCAACTGAGCAATCAGGCCTGCACGGCTGCCGTCAGGTCCCCATGCCCGCAGGGGAATTAGGGCCCCCAGCCCCTATCAGCCTGCCTGGTCCCTCTGGGCACTGCAGGCTGCCTGACCCCAGGTCCCTGTGCAATGCGTGGGCAGAGGACGCCTGGAAGCCAGCCCAGAAATGCCACGCTCGCCTTGGAATCCCGCAGGTAAAGGCAGCCTGCCTCCCAAGGGCGTGAGGAGGCGCAAAGGACTCACAGGGAGTAGTTTCTGCAAACCGCTCCGAAAGCGCCTTGCACAAAACGAGGGCGAAGAAAGGAAGTGAGAGGAAGGCCTTCTGGCGCGTCCCTACCATCATCACCGTCGTGATTACTGTTCGCAGTCTGCAAACACCAGATCTTGTTTTTCATTCGTTCCTTAAAAGTGATCTAAGTTTTGGGGCTCCCCTCCCCAGCCAATTCAAAGAGAGTTTAACGAACCCCTCATTTATCAGGTACACTTTGCAACAAAATTTGGATTAAACAGAAATAATTCATGTCTGAATACACTGCGATTTTACACAGGAAAGGGGGGTTTACCTTTTTTTGGAATTATGGAAACGTTCTGTTGCTTTTTAATAGACAAATGGGAGTTGTGTATATTTATGGGATACAATGTGATTTTTTTTTCTACTTTTAAAAAAATTATTTTATTTTAAAGATGTGGGGTCCAAGTCAGGATTAGGTATACAAGTGGTCATCATACAGGTAAAGTTTGGGCCTCCCTTGGGTCCCCATTTTGCCTGGTTTCAGATCAGGTACCCTTACGGATGTTATTTGCTCCTGACCCCGGCAGTTTCCCACTACTGCCAATCCCTTTCTTGTTAGTATTATGATAAATGTTCAGGGTCCGCTTATGAGTGAGAACATGTGGTACTCAGTTCTTTGTTTCTGTGATAGATCACTGAGTATGATAGACTCTAAACCCATCCAAGCTGCTGCAAAGTCCATAATTTTGTTCTTCTTTATGGCTGCATGATATTCCACTGGGTATATGTACTACATTTTTTTTTAACCACTACAGTTTTGATGATCAGCATGGTTCGTTCCATGTTTTTGCTATTGTGAGTAGAGCTGCAGCAGACAGGGACATTTATCATAATACTACAAGAAAGGGATTGGCAGTAGTGGGAAACCGCCGGGGTCAGGAGCAAATAACATCCGTAAGGGTACCTGATCTGAAACCAGGCAAAATGGGGACCCAGGGGAGGCCCAAACTTTACCTGTATGATGACCACTTGTATACCTAATCCTGACTTGGACCCCACATCTTTAAAATAAAATAATTTTTTTAAAAAATTAGAAAAAATATCACATTGTATCCCATAAATATACAGGTGTGTGCAGGTATCTTTTTGGTAGAATGACTTGAGTTCCTGCCGGTATATTCCCAATCGGGGAACTGCTGAGTCATATGGAAGGTCAATTTCTAGTTCTTTCAGAAATCACCACATTGTCTTCCAAAGAGGTTGCACTAGTTTGCATTCCCACCAGCAACCTCACCAGCATCTGTTGTTTGTTTTATTAATGATGGCCATTCTTACTGGGATTAGGTGGTATCTCAATGTGGTTTTGATTTGCATTTCTTTGATAATGAGTGAGGCTGAGCACTTTTTTTGGTGTCTGTTGGCTGCCTGTATATCTTCTTTTGAGAAATATCTATTTGTGTCTTTTGCCCACTTTTTAATGGGGCTGTTTGCTTTTTTCCTCTCGGTATGTTTGAGTTCCTTGTAGATCCGATGTCAGGCCTTTGTCAGATATGTAGTTGGCAAATAGTTTTTCCCATTCTGTGGGCAGTTTATTTGGGGAAACTGACTATTGGCAGTAACAGATCAATAAGAACCAGCACGGTGGTAGGAGGGGTTATATGTACCTCCTGCCTGCTACACAATTATGAAAACTGTATTAAGCCCACAACCTTCTCGTCCGCAGTTACACACGTTTGCCTGCCACATTTCGTGACTCTCCTCTCCCTTTCTGATGACTTGACTCTGGGGCATTTGAGATGAGGGCTTTCACACACAGGTGTGCAGCCACTACCCCTGCACGGTGTGGAAATGCAGATTCTGCCTCAGCGGGCCCGGGCCACTTCCAAGGCCCATCTCCAGCCAGTTCCCAGGGGACGCCAGGTCCGGGCTGCTCTCCAAAGACTCCAGAGAAAACCCAGCCACGTATGGATGCCAGGCACCAAGCATTGTTTAAGTATGAAAGAAAATGAAGGTGTGTATTCAAGCTAGCATCTTCCACCTCCTACATGCACATCTCCGGCATGTCGCAATGAGAGTTAGCATTCCGAAGAATGACTCACAGGGCTGCAAAATCCAGAATCAGCAAAGCGCAAACAGGGTTTCCTTTTCCAAGTTCACAAAGGCAGGGAAAATATTCTCACATAATCTACAAAGATTTCTAACAGTGTTCTTCAACAACAGTAATCATATCTGGGTTCACGGCACCAATCAGGAAAAAAAATCCACAACCTACCCCAACACCCCATTTTCTGGGCATTCATGATCCCTGGGGTTTCCCGCCCGGACGGAGCCTCAGAGCTCAGGGCCGTGGCAGGTTGCTTGGGCAGAGCCTCCCCCACCCACAGCGCCCACCGCACAAGCCCGCCCTGGGCTCACCCACATTCCCTGCCCAACAGATGAGCTTCCGCTGGGTTCTGTTATCTGGTCCCCAAAGGAGCATTTTTATTTTAATGGTTATAGACGGATTCTAATCTGTACTAGGATAAAAGCCCTGAAACCAGCCCATCAAACCCACAATTTCATGCACATCGTGCCTTCGCTAGGTGCAAAAGGCAGGCCCACTGGAAGTCAACTTCCTCTCCGTCTGTGGGTCCGCCTCGCTCCGTCCTCTTTGGCTGTGGGGGCCGCTGAGCTCCATCTTCTTTGTCTACCTGGGCCACCATGTTTGTCCTCTTCATCTACGGGGCCACTGTGCTTAGTCTCTCCCCTGTGGGGCCGCCATGCTGCATCCTCTTCGTTTATGGGGTCCGTCATACTCTGTCCTCTGCATCTATGGGGCCCCCACCCTCCGTCCTCTTCGTCTGGGGGTTCCACTGTGCTCCATCTTCTGGTTAACTGAGAGTTCATCTCTATTTTTTCTTTCAGGAATTGGTTTTTAAAAACCTTCAAAAAAACTTTTCATCGTCTTTTTATGTTTATTGAGAAGATTATTTTCCAACAATAGAACTAACTCATCTTTGTTGCTAAAAAAAACAAACACAAGGTGAGTGGATTGCTGAGCCCCTGGGTTCGAGACCCGCCTGGGCAACTTGGTGAGACCTCATCTCTACAATAAATCAAAAAAATTAGCTGGGCATGGTAGTGCGTGCCTGTAGTTCCAGCTACTTGGAAGGCTGAGGCGGAAGGATCGCCGGAGCCCGGCAGGTCGAGGCTGCGGTGGCTGGGAATGGCCGCTGCACTCCAGTCTGAGCAACGGAGTGAGACTCCAACTGTTTAGGGGGCTGGAGAAGGCACCATGTCTGTGTGAGTGAGCGGGTGTCGTCATCGGATGTCCCGGAGGAAGTGTCTGGCAGAACACGGCCGAGAAAGGAAGGCTGGCGTCCCCAGCGTGGAGACGCTCACGTGTCCCATCCCCACTTCTGTGCGTTGCCAAAGACCAACACTTGTGCTCCCACCCAGGGACTTGTCATCTGGGGTGTGTGTGTGTGTGTGTGTGTGTGTGTGTGTGTGTGTGTGTGTGTAAAGGATCCCAAAGTAAATCAAAGGCATTTCAGAGTGTCATCCTCACACCTTTAAATAGTGACGGTAATTTCCTAATATCACCAAATATGCTGTTTGAATCAAACGTATCCTTATATCTCAAAATACCTTTATTTTCTTTCCAACTCATTTACCCCTGTCTTTCTGAAATGGCTCTTTGTGTTCCTGTGGCTGTTCGAGCCTGTGGCCTCAGCTAGCTCCACTCTAATTTGTGCTAGGGATGTGATGTCGAAAATAAAACGACGGCTTACAGCAAGGGAGGAAACCTTAGGCCAGAGGCGCTCACCAAGGGAGGAAACCTTAGGCCAGGGGAGGAAACCTTAGGCCAGAGGCGCTCACCTAGGGACCCAGCTTTGTCTCCTGGGGACACTTGGCAATGTCTGGAGACGTGTTCATTGTCGTGACCGGAAGGGCTCTCCTGATATTCATTAGGCAGAGGCAGGCAGATGTTGCCAGACGTCCTATAAAACCAGGACAGGCCGCTCAGGACACAGAGCAGACACCCCACTCTAGCTGATCCCTGGACTCTAGCCAGTCCCACTCTAGCTGATCCCTGGACTCTGGTCACAGATCATTCGGCCCCCTAGCTTCTCCTCACTGATTTTTAGATAGTTCATGTTTGCACACGGCCCAGATCCAAAAGTCGCAGGACATACAGCCAGGAGCTATTCCCATCGGGGGTAAACACCTTTAGTACAGCCCTCAGACGCACTCATGAGATACCCAACCCGCCAGCCCTCCTGGGGCTCGCTTTCTGCAGAAGGGAGGGCGTCGGTGAGCAGATCGAGGATGGGATCTGTCAGGTGGCAGGAGGAATGTGTTGAAAACCCAGGCAGGGGAGTCTGACGGCAGTCCCGGATTTAACAGAGGACCACTGGGGGGCCCCGCCGGGGGTTCTGTGGGGAAGCCTCATACTTGGCTTTTCCCCGGTGAAGGGTCTTGGTCATGAGAGGCTGAGCTGGAAACCCCGCTTTGGTTCCAACCCTTGAAAACGTGGCATGCTTCTGACAGCCCCCCCCCCCCCCCCCCCATTTTAATTGTCAAAGGCATCTGGATGTCGCCTGGCGGTTTAGGGGCCGGGTCCCTTCCTTGGAAGCCTTGCTTCCACCTGCTGGGACACGGCTGGGGTGAGGTGTATCCCTGACACCAGGCTGGAGTCCCTTGGAAAGAGGGCCTCCCTGTTCCCTGGAGCATGGTGTCCCCAGTAAATCTGTGCTGAATCAGTGAATCGGTGCAGTTCATTCCTTTGCTAGACGCAGGACTGTTCCTCCGAACGTTGGCCCAGACTAGGAGCATGCAGACCGACTGGATGAATCCAGCAGGGTCCTCGTTCCGACCTATTCATTCCTGATGCATCGTGGGGAGCTTGTCATGTCGTATTCACTTGATAGATATCAACTGGGTGTCCAGCAGGCAGGGCCCAGGAGCTGGAGGAAAAACTAGGGAACTGACTGGGCATCTCCCCTCCACCGGGGAAGCCGAGGATGAGACAGACGCGGAATATGTAGGACAAGGACAAGCACCGGGAAGGAACCCGGAATGGTGTGTGTGGATGGAGTGCGCGGGTGGCGAGGCATCTCCTAGGGAGGTGGGTTGAGTGCCGGGATGGGCTGGGGGCGTGGGGGCGTTGGCAGAAGCTGAGGGCAGGGCCTGGGCGAGGAGGGGCCTGCAGCCCCCTGTGGTTGCTTCTCGGGCTTCATTTTGTTTTTCGGTGCTTGGACTGTTCCTCCGAAAGTCAAGTCAATCTCGGTTTCTGGGTGTGGGCGCTCCCGCGATCAAGGGGGGACTGCGTGGGTCTGGCTCCCCAACCCGGGCGGAGTGGCCAGGGTCCTGGGGGATCTGGAACGGTGCCGTGACCGTCCTGAGTGACCAGTCCTGGGCATTGGGGGAAGTCACGAAGGACGGGAAGACAGGTCCACCTCCCGGGCACACAGAACACAGCATGATCATGTGGTCACATCAGCTCAGGCCCAGAGGAGCTCATGGCTGCCCTGTCTCTCACTCCAGGTCCCTCCAGATAATAGTGAGGCTGTGACAGACACCATGAAAAATAACCCGTTTGTGGACATGCACGTGATGAAACTTCAGACAATTTCAGGACATTTCATCTCGCTCCCTGAGGACCGAGGCAGGTGCCGTGACTTGCCGTCCTGCCTTGGCCAAGCAGGCTCTTGGAGTCTTCATTCCTTGTTCCCATTAAGGGGAAAACAAGGGGTAGACCTCAGGGACCCAGAGGGATCAGCATATTATTAAGGATCAAAGCCTCAACCTAAAAAGAAAGCTCCAGGAACAGAGTCCTCCCTCCATCAGCAGGTAGAGGGTGTGGGAAGGCCAGGCCTTGGATGCCCGTGGCGACCCCAGGAGCAGTGTTGGGTCCGTGGTCACTCATGTGGGAACGAGGGCCCCCATGCCATAATAACAAGAGATGCCAGTGACCGTTCTTTTTCTGTCACTTATGAGCCTTGGACAAGTCGCTTTGGCACCTGCTCCCTCTGCAGAAACGCTCTTTCCCAGGCACCCATCCAGTGGGGCCCCCCGGGCGGCCCTGTTCAACGAGACCGACTTCAGACTACCCTGCCTGGTTTTTTAAAATTTCCCCTGCCACCTGACAGACCCCAGCCTCAACCTGCTCATTGACACCCTCCCTCCTGCAGAAGGCGAGCCCCATGAGGGCTGGGGGGTTGGGTATTTCATGAGTGCGTCCAAGGGTTGTGTTAAAGGTGTTGACCCTCCAACGGGAAGAGCTCCTGGCCCCACGGGCTCACCATAGACACCCGGTAAGGATAGGGCCCTGGCGACGGGGGCAGTTGAAGGCCTCCTTCCCCAAGGTCTGCGGCAGGCTGCAGATGGGCTGAGAGGCACATGGCATCTGACGCCTGGTCCTGCGCTCACGGCCCGACGCCTCTCCCAGGGTCTCAACACAAGCCCCACATCCTGGAGTGACCTGTGACAGGGAACGGAGTGAGTGTGGGAAGGCAAGTTTCAGGCCCCAGCAGCTCTGCAACTCTGAGGCCACAGGCTTGGCCTTCGTCGGTGGACACCAGAGGCTTCTTGAAGGGAAAGTAAGAGAATGGCCCTTGGCTCTGAACACACATGGCGAAAAGTTAAGAGCCAGCCCCCTTAGTTACTGTGACGAAATGCACCTAACAGCAAACGGACGCTCTCACCCATGCTTGGTGTGCAGGTCGGTGGCACAAGCTTCTTCACGTTGCCAGGCCTCCATTGCCTCTGCCCTCTCCAGAACGCCTCACCTGGAAAAGTGGAGCTCTGTCCCCACGGAGTGCTAAGTCCTCAGCCTCCCCTCTACAAGCCGGCACCACCCCCCGACTTCTTGTCTCTGTGCCTTGACTCCTCCAAGTGCTTGCTTTGAGGGAGTCCATCAGATGTGTCCTTTGCGACTGGCTCATTCCGTGGGGTCCAATGCCGTCAAGGTTCACCCTGTGGTAGCATGGGGCAGAATGTCCTCCCGTTCGGGGCTGCATGGTCTTCCACGTCACAATCCTCCGTTCACCCAGCCAGGGACACTGGGCTGGATCTATCTTTTGGCTACTGGGAACGGCAATGAACATGGGTCTACAAATAGAAACCCTTTAAAACACATGCCCTTTGCAGCTGGTTAGGAACAAGAAACCTTCCGTTGTCCTGTCATCTGGGTGGGGACACTCTCCCTTTAAGGGCCACCATTGCACTGAACACGCGAGGCCACCTTCTGAGTAGGGCACTCTTACAAGAGGCCACCATGCAGGTGGGACACTCTCAACTTGAGGACCATGTTCACACGGGTATGCCCAACTCCTGCCCCAGCCACCTCTCCATTTCCGGACGGCCCCCTAGCATGGTGGCAGGAAGTCCTGTGACTTTTAAGAGATGCTGGGGGGGCTGACATTCTCCTTTGAAACGGGTGTGGTTTCTGGGAGGCCAGCAGCTCGGGCATGCCCTTGGGCTCTTTGTGTCTTCACAACAAGCAGGTGTCGGGCCGAGCCTCTGTGAGGCACCAACGTACCTTTGGGAGAAGCTGGACACTCACGCGGCTCTCGTGGGACAGGAGAGGAGCCCAGGGGCCACAGGGAGGGCTGAGCCCAGGGAGAGAGGGCAGGCTTTGTCTCTGGGACGTCTTGCTCTCCATTCCTCTTTGGCTAATGTCATCAAGACGAGAGCGACCCACCCAGACGGTGGCCTTGTGTATGCCCGTGTGCCCATGGTCCTCAAGTTGAGAGTGTCCCACCTGGATGGTGGCCTCGTGTGCTCAGTGTGAGCGTGGCTCTCAAGGCGAGGGTGTCCTACATCGGATGGCAACCTCGCGTGTTCAGTGCGATGGTGGCCCTTAAAGTGAGCGTGTTTCCACCCCGATGGCAGCCTCGTGTGTGCCTGTGCAATTGTGGCCCTCTGGGCCACACTGGCCGGTGCCCAGAGGCCGCTGTTTCTCTCTGGCCTTCATGGCTGGGCTGTTCCCAGCCCACAGCCGCGATATCGGCTTCCCGGTGATGCTATCCATTACACTGTCATCGGAGCGGGACACCACACGCGGGCCAAGTGTCAACAGAAGGTGAGGAGGAAAATCAGCCGCAATCTCAAGCTAATTACCCTGCCTGGAAGTTAATTAAATACTTGTTAGGAGCAGCAGGGTAGATCCTAATTAAACTTGTCTAATAACAGTGCCCTGACATTTCCTGACACCGGGAATTCCTACCGGGCTTAAATAATTCTACAGAGGGCAATAATACCTGTCACGTCGCAGGGCGCAGGCGGACGCAGACGCACAGGCCTCCGTATTTTCCGTACTAATCTGCCACATATCGAGCACTTCACGTGTGTTTAATTTACGCAAGTTTCATTTGAGGGACCCTGGATGACTCCTAATGATTTTGACAGCGCACCCCCTTCCAAGAGGAAAAGAAACGGAACAAAAAATATCCAGCATGCCTCGGAAGCGGTCCGCCGTGTCATTTTGTATGATTTGGTGTAATGATCATGATTAATGCTTGTTTACGGTGATATCTCTCGCTATGTAAATAAAGCTGTGGCCTTCTCCTTCCTGATTCTGGGTGCAAAAGAGCAGAGAGAGGGCTGGAGGGCCCAGCCAGCCTGCCGCTGTGCACTCGGGGACACGAGCAAATCTGAGCCCGCACGCGGCGGTGCCACCCCGGAGCCCCAAGCCAGGAGACGGAAGCCGTGTAGGTGACGGGGACCCCTCTCAGCTCCTGTCTCCTATCTCCCTCGGCGCTCAGGCTGCGCCCAGGCCTGCAGGGAACCAGGAGTCGCCCCCAAATGCATGCCCGGTGCCAAACACCAGCTGGCGGAAAGATGAGGACACAGGCCCCAACATCAGCAAAGATGCGCCTCTCCACTCTTCAGCCGGAGTGGAAAGAACGGGACTGTGGGAGAGACACGGGGCCGTGGGCGTCTGGGCGGGCAGAGAATGAGAACAGTAGGTCATGCCTGTGAGCAGGGTCCGGCCTGGTGTATTCAGGGCCAGGATCGTGCATGCAGCCACTGGGCACCTTCAGACAAACCCAGGCCCTTCCTCACACCAGGAAGGTCGCAGCCTCTTTTCGTCTCTTCAGCAAACATATTCATGCCTGCCCAATCTTAACGCGTATTTTTTTAAAAGCCCCGACTTCAACCAAGTTGCGTTGTTGGGCCGATGGGCTGTGGCTCTGTTTTCCATGAAGGGGACGCCCCCTTGTCCCAGCCGTGCCTCTGGAGAGCACGATGACTGTGACATGATGATGTGATACTGACAGACCTGGTCCTTTCCCGGGAAGCCCCAGCCGCCTGTGTCCACCGAATACCCAACCGGGTAGGGTTAAGATGACGTCATCGTCCTCATCACAGCCTGAACGCCTGCCCGAGTCCTCCAGTGACCCAACGTAGGACATGTGCCCAGGAGGCTGACGCACTTTGCCTCTGTCCACCGAGCAGAGCTGAACCCCAGACCTGCCTGTCCGTCCTCCTTGGAGGCCAAGCAGCGAAAGCGTTAAATCAAGCCGCCCTGCTTACTTTTCACCTTCTCACCAAGCAGCATGAATTAATGAAAAGATGTAAGCACTCGGATCTTTTCTGGCAAGAATGCTTGTTGAAATAATCAATTAACCTTGGAAGATCAAATTGACAGGGCTTAAGTGCAAAGTTATTTAAGATGCCAGATTATCCAGCCCGGTGATTGCATTTGTTGCAATGCAAGAAAGCAGCAAGAATGCTTTTGAGAAATTTCAAGGCTTCAGAAAGATTTAATGTTATTTCCCCACAGAATTAATCTGCCCATTAGAACATACTTTAACCTCTTACGGGTAATATCCTGGGATAACTTCAATTTACCCCTCTCCCTTCTTCACACAGTGAAAATGATCCAAAGACAGCAAACATATAAATTAATTTCAAGCTTTTGCTTGCATTTATTTTAAATGGGTTTTTCAAAAATTAAATCAAATCTCCATTTGCATGGCATTTTTATTTTGATTCAGATGTTCTGAATCCACCAACGCGCCACTTGGCGAGCCTGTACTCTGCAGCAGAATGTACTTGCCGTGGATAATCAAGATGAGAAGGTTTTATTCAAGCAAAGCCTCCAGGATGAAAGCCGTCATTTTAATAACTCCCTGGCCAGTCTGATCGTTTCTGCAGAAAATAATTATACACTGCCCGAGGGGGGCGGCGGGGGGGAACAGCCCTGAGCACCGGTGTCCGTGGCACAAACTTGGTCAAGTGTGCTGCGTGGACTCGGGGAGTGCCGGGTGCTGGAGCGTGGCTCTCAGCCAGATGCCAGGCAGATGTGGTTTTCTTTAGGGTTCACGCTTGCAGAGTGGGGTGAGGCGCAGTGGGCTTGTGCATGGCGTTCAGCTCGCCCCACTTTACAGACTCATTCACAAGATGCAGGGATGGCTATAATTTGGAACAGTAACTCTGCAGAAGAGAGTGTAATTCAGACTCGACGTCCTCCGACCTCGGCTGGCTCCATGACAGTTTTTGTTTCTTATGAAAGCGCTCTGCTTATTGGTCATTCCTTTAAATAAAGGAATTATTTTCCAAAGCAATTTGTTTTGATTGTGTAACTCGCTAGCTCGTCCTGCTCTGCTGTGATGGAAGAAAAGCTAATCTTCTGGTTTACTATCTCACCGCACATAAAAGACAAGCGGAAAATGAAATTTTCGAGAAGCTAAACTCCTAATTTTTGTGACAAAATATGAATGAAAATGATGAACTTATTCATAAGAGATGGGAATTTTGAAGTGAATGATTTATGGGTATAAGCCTTAAAATATATTAATTTAGCACGGAGGCAGCAGATTTAAATGTTATTTGGTCGCTGAGCAAAGAAGGACGTGCGTGATCGTGTTGAGGCGTAAACAATGCCCCTCACCGGCGGCTCTGGCTGAGTGAGGGAGGCTCGGAGAAGTCAGCCGGTGGGCTCCAGGCGCCGGTCGGCGGATGCCCGCGGAACACAGCCAGGGTTCACACATAATTTTTGACGGCGTCTGAGTTTGCTCGTGCAGCCCAGGGCCCATATTTTGGCCCTATAGGTTGGATTGATCGATCGGTGGTTTGGCATTCTTTTTTTGTTTCTCTGTTTTGTTTGTTTGTTTGTTTGTTTGTTTCCTGAGTCAGAGGCTTACTCTGTCCCCCAGACTGGAGCGCAGTGGCATGCTCATGGCCACCCCAGCATCGACCTGCGGGGCTCAGGTGATCCTTCCGCCTCAGTCTTCCAAGTAGCTGGAACTACAGATGTGCGTTACCATGCCCAGCTAATTTTTTTTATTTTATTGTAGAGATGAGGTTTCACCTAGTTGCCCGGGCTGGTTTTGATCCCCTGGGCTCAGGCAATCCTCTCACCTCGGCTCCCTCAAGTGCTGGAATTACAGGCTTGAGCCACCGCTCTCTGTCTGTTTTCAGAGACAGAGTCCTGCTCTGTCACCCAGGCTGGAGTGCAGTGGTATAATCATGGCTCACTTTAGCCTTGACTTCCTGGAACCAGCAATCCCCCCACCTCAGCCTCCCGAGGAACTGGGATTACAGGCAGGCATCATCACCCCCAACTGGGATTACAGGCAGGCATCATCACCCCCAACTAAATTTTTTGCAGAAACAGGGTCTCCCTATGTGGCCCAGGCTGGTCTTGTAATCCTGGTCTCAAGTGACCATCCTCCTCCCAGACTACTGTAGTAGTACACCTCCAGCTGTAACTCCAAGTTTCTCAGCCTCGGAACTACTGGCATTTTGGGCTGGGTAATTGTTCTAGGAAGTTGTCCTGTGCATTTCAGGATGTGTAGCAGCCTCCTGCTCCCTGGCCCCTACCCACAGGGTGCCAGTAGGACCCTCCTCTGCCCCCCAGCCAAAACTGTCTTCGGACATTTCCAGATGACCCCTGGGGGAAAATGGCCTCTTCCTGAAACCTCTGCCATAACTTACACACCTGTGAGCCCAGGAGTACTATGACCTTGGCAGCAGACGGCATGCCTCGAGGCCAAGGAGCGTCCCAGTCACAGTCAGGACCACCTCTGGGGCCCAGCTCTTGGTTTTATATTTATAATCTCATGGTTGCAATTTCTATGCATCTCTTAAAGGGGACACCCCACATTCTAGAAGTTCAGACCCTATAAAACCTAGACCCGCAACTGGGCCCCGAGGCAGTCGCTATTAATAAACTTGCTTTTCGTAACAAAACTCTGTCCAAAGCAGCCCCCTATTGCCCTACCATTCAGCCCACTTGCTTGTGCCTTTAGGTAATGCGTGTTGGGTGGCCGACCCCGCCCCCCCCAAGCAACACACGCCTGGCGCCATGGAGCCCCAGAAAGTGTTGCTGCACAAAGAGTCAAGGTCCCCCCGCCCATGGTACCACCTGTGCTCAGAGGACTCTGTGGAGGGATCAAGCGGTTGTAATCAGGGAGTGGCGGGGTCCTGTTTCCGTGCCCTGGAGGATTTCGTGCAAATACAAGTTTCCAACAAAAAATTCTACTTACATTTTTGAATAAGCTACCTTCAGCTTAAAATTCTTTGGGAAATAATCCCAGCCCCTGCCTATGTCCTCTTAACTCTCAATATGTATGTATGTATCCTGCTGGAGGGAAAATGGATGGGTGGGTGGATGGATGGATGGCTGGATAGATAAATGTATGTGTAGATGGATAGGTGGGTGGATGGGTGATGGATCTATAAATAAAGGATATAAAGTTCTGCCTTTTCCCTTTTATTTTCCCCTAGAAGAGAACCCAAGAAACTGTCATTTGCGGTTCGCTGTTAGCAGAGGAATCAGGAATTTGTGGAGTACTAGCATGGCTCCGAGGGGTTTGCACTTTTCATCCTCTGCTTTTCTGAGATGTTGGCATTTCCTTGCTATGTGCATGAGTTATTTGTATAGAGTTGGAGTTATCTGACTGGCCCAAGAGTGGGATGTTTGCTTTCTTCTTGGTACTTTTGATTTTTTTTAATGACTGAATTCTGAGAAATGGGCCCTGTAGGAGCTTCCTGGTGTACTAGGAATTACATGCGTGCCTCACTTTTGATGAATTCAGTGGACACCTTTCGGTCCCCACCTGACAGCTCCCTGCTACCCCGCTGGTTCTGTGACCCAGCTGGCTTTCCTTCTGCACTCTGGCTCTCGCATCGTCCCGGGGGCTTTCTGCCCTCTGTCCACCTGTCCTTCTCCTTGACCCTCTCACCCTGCTCCCTGCCTCCTCCATGGCAGCCCACCCGCACCAGCACCACCCGTAGGGCATGTCCCAGCCTCTCAGCTTCTTGTCACTTTGGCTGTAACTGCCACCCCGTCGGTATCCAAAGGCCTTGGCCCCGAAGGCCAGACAAGCCCGCTCTGCCTAGGAATGCGTTTTGCTGCTGCTGTTCTGCACACGTCACCCCCATCGCTGCAGGGGAGCTAAGAGAATTCATGTCTCTTGAGCTCCATGAGGGAGGTAGGTGGTCACTGGAGACATGGGGCTCCCAGAAAACGGGCAGAGACACACGCTCCTGGAGACCGCCCAGCCTCGGCTGGCGGCTGCTCTGTGTAGATGCTCGCTCCCTGGCTTTGCCCACGAGGGCTCATGGGTCCTAGCCCTGGGGTGCCCTCCCTGCTGGACCGAGCCCATCGGACTTCACGACGACAGCACACATGACACGTTTCCCTCGCCCTTCCACAGCACCTGCCGCGTGCCGGACACCATCCCCACATCTCTGCGGGGTCGACTCCCAGAGGCCTACGGCAGGCCTGCACAGCAGGGACACTGCTCTCGTTCTTCCGTTATAGAGGAGGAAACGGAGGCAAGAGAGGCAAGAGACTCGGCCACAGTCCTGCAGGTAAGGGGCAGAGTGAAGACTTGCACTGGCGGAGTCGAGCATCCCAGTCCACACCGGGAGCCCCGACAGAAAATGTGTAAACGCGGCTGAGTGTTTACCAGGCAGTTCCCTCCCCGTCTCCACACTCAGTGCATGGTGCTGATGCCCGCCGGGAAGCCGGCAGCACTCAGCCTGGAGGACGAGCCACCGAGGGCGTCTTTCCGTGGAGGCCCTGCCTGGACACCCTTCCCATGCCAGCTGCTCTGAGGAGAGGCCGGATAAGGCACGCCCTCCTGCATTTCTTGCTCTGATGCAACTTCACTCGCACCGTCTGGGCTCTGATGAAATACTCACTGCCACTGTGCCAGGCCAGAGTGTGGCAGGGCGGTGCCACCCGCCGCCATGCTAGAGCTCTGGGGCCTGGTCCTGTCCACTCCTGCGTGGGCCCTCAAAGATTCCCGGTTCAGCGTCTCCTCCAGGAGGACTCAACAAGCACTCACCAGGCCCCGGCTCCTGTGAGAGGAGGCGGCCCCAGGAGGCGGTGAAGGGAGCAAGCATCCAGTGACCGTTCTCGTCCTCGCTGAGCTCCTGCGTCAGCGGGGTCCGTGCCGTGTGTCCTCGGCCACCACGCACACATTCCCATCACGAAGGGGCAGCATAGGAGCCAGCCTGGAGGAGGCGAAGGAGGAAAGAGCTGGAGCCCAGCACGTCTCAGCCCTAAGCGCTAGGCGTGCAAGCGTGAGCACCGCGCCCGGCCTCATGTGTCTTTTAAGGAGCGGAGTGACCCAAGCGAGAGACGTGGGCAAGTGGCAGTGCGCTCATTCCTGCTCTGTCTCCAAGGCATCCTCGGAGCTCAGAGTCAGGGGCCGGACAGAATGAGCAGACACGGTTTTGCACTCATTCCTCTGTCTCACGGTACCGTCTCCTCAGTTTTGCTGCAAAGCTGAAACAGCTCTGGAAATTACTGATTGAAGTTTTAAGCATGACATTCTCTTTTTCGTAATAATTCTTCAAAATCAGATGAGCAATCGCCACTCAGCACGTTTCAAGGGAGCCTGCGTTCATGTTCACTCAGGTGCCCCGGGGGCCAGCAGCTCTGCCTCTGGCAATTCCAGCTCTCTGCCCGCCCAGACCTGCTCTGGGGCCAAGGAAGCCCCAAGAGAAAGAAACAAGGACTTAAAGGCCCCAAATGCTGTCTCTTTATCACCAGCATAAACCTCCTGGCTACCGGGGACTCCGCCATGCTGATATTTTGACTTCATATGCCGAATTCATGATGCCTGTGAAATAATAGCATCTGACGGATGAGTCTTAAAACGTTTACAAACAGGTTAATTAGGCCAGGTGTGGTGGCTCATGCCTGTGATCCCAGCACTCTAGGGGGCCAAGGCGGGAGGATTGATTGAGCCCAAGGAGTTCAAGACAAGCCTGGGCAACATAGCAAGACCCCATCTCTTAAAAAAATTTAGCCTGGTGTGGTGACATGCACCTTTAGCGCCAGCTACTTGGGAGGATGAGGCGGGAAGGTCACCTGAGCCCAGGAGGTCAAGGCTGCAGTAGCGTGAGTGCGCCACTGCACTCCTGCCTGGGCGACAGAGTGAGACGCTCCTCAAAAAACAGTAATAATAAAGCAAGTCAAGTGTCTTTTCCTCATTTTACCTTTTCCTTCTTGTACACTCCAGTGGGCTCGCCATTTCTGTTTGGGTGTTCAGAGCCTACTGTCTGTGACGATCTGAGTATTTCATCGGTTTCATTTCATGACAGCAATCCTCGCACCTTGTTGATGTTGGTGCATCTTCACACAACTGAGTGGACAATCAGTATTTTAGAAAAGGCCTGTGTTTTAGGGCACTTAAATAAACAGGTCTCAGAAATGTTCTTACTTTGCTATATAATAAGGTGGGAAGTCATTTTAAAATGGAGCTTCAGAAAAAATGCAACTCTTAAGGCGTCCGTCACTTTATGATAGAATAGACTGCTTTACGTCTAACAGCCTTTGTGGGGCGTTTTGGCTATCGACTGCTTCGCTGAAAATCAAACTCATAACTAGGAATAGACCTGATATTAGGCCAAAAACAGCCCGCTGTGGGTGACACAGCAACTGCAGGGACACTGCAAGCGCACACGCCGCAAGTCCTGAAGGGAGAAAACCCCTTCCCCGTCCTGCCGTGCAGGGAGCTGGTGGGACAGTCGTGGGCGGCGGGTGGAGCTGTCCACACCATGACAGCGAGGCAGCATGTGGAGCCAGGCAGTGTGCACAGATGAAGGTCCCAGTGGCGCTCTCTCCACAAGTCACGGGGAGGCCATGACTGAGGCCACAGACCTGAGGCCAGGTGCGGTGGCCCATGCCTGTCATCCCAGCACTTTGGGAGGCCGAGGCAGGAAGATCGCTTGAGGCCAGGAGATGGAGCCCAGCCAGGGCAACCTAGGGAGATCCCATCTCTATGAAAAAATCTTCAAAAATTCACAGACTTGGGTCAGCAAGGTGGGTGACACTCTGGGAGGCAGGGCAGGAGGGGATGCCTGAACCAGCATCAGGCTGCCTTGGGTCAGGATCCCAGCCCTGTGGCTCATTAGCAAGGCTAATGTTGCCTCTCCTCCTACGTAACACGGGTCTAGCGGCAACCCTTCTGTGCAGAGTTCTGGAAGCTTCCGCGACAAAGTCCACCGTTAAGCACGGCACATGGTACATGTGAGTAAGTGCCCCCACTAAGGCCCCGCCTCACCGGAGCCCACGCTCGGTGTGGCACCAGCCCACGGTGACACTTAACTAGGTGAAAGACTGGGTTGGTTTTGAAGAGGCTGAGAGAAAAGAAAAAAAGAAAATGGAAAGGAGAATTGAAAAAAGAAACGAAGAAGGAAAGCGAGCAGGGCTTCCAGGGCTGAGGGGCAGACCCACGGGAGACAGGAGAGCCCTGGCTGGGGGGCAGTGAGGACGGGGCGCCTGCGGGTGCAGAAGAGGGCCAGGCGCCAAGTTCTGTAATGAAGAACTGATTAATTGGGCCAGTCCGGGGGACCAGAACAGAGGGCTTTTGATATCGTGCAGGGCGGAGGGAGGGCTGCAGAGAATTTTAAAGCATCTGGGGGAAAAAAAAAGAGAAAGAAGGGCTGGACAAAGTAGAGACCGGAGAACCGCTTGTTTTTCCAAGGATTTGCTGCTGGACTCAGCAATGCAGGCAGGATTCTGCTAATGACATGAACGCCTCCTTTCCCTTTGGAAGCAAATCCTGGTTTGAAAATCTAAACAGCCCAGGACCCAGTAATGTGGAATAAAATTCAAGAAATACAGTGTGAAGCAATTGTGCCATTTAGGCTCTTGAGCACTTTCTCTTTTCTTTTTAATTTTTTGAGTCAGAGTCTCACTATGTCGCCCAGGCCGGACTGCAGTGGCATGCTCATGGCCACCGCAGCCTCGACCTGCTGGGCTCAGGCCATCCTTCCGCCTCAGCCTTCCAAGTGGCTGGAACCACAGGCATGTGCCACCATGCTCGGCTGATTTCCTTATTTATTGTCGAGACGAGGTCTTGCCAGATTGCCCAGCTTGGTGTCGAACCGGTGAGCTCAGGCAATCCTCTCACCTCCGCCTCCCAAAGTGCTGGGATGACAGACGTGAGCCGCCACGCCCGGCTCGCGCACTTGCAAACCCGCAGGGACGACGACAGCCGAATCCTAGTTCCTGTGCCTTTGTGGTGCACATTCAGATTCTGGTGGGACGCGTGGGAGTGACTCGGGGTGCCATGGGGAGACGCCTCCTGCGCTCTGTCGGGTTGGGACCATGACGGACGCTGCTGAACGGGAGATCCTGATGTGTGGGATCATGTGACTCAAGTGGGCGGCGGTCAAGCACAGCAGCTGCGTTCCCACGGTGGGTGACGCCCCCTCAATGCAGACCAGAATGACCTAGAACCCACCCTGCGCCTTTCTCCTCGAGAGCCTGAAACGGGGACGTGTCTCTGACGGGCCTTCACAAATGTCTCTGTTGACCTAGCTTGGTGTCGGGCCACATCCTGTCTCTAGGATGTGTCTCTAGCATGCCTTTCCCAGTGTTTCTGTTGAGCTCATATTCCATAGGGACACGTCCCGTGTATTTCCAGAGTGATTTTGCCCACATTTCTGTTGATCTCGTGTGCTCTAGGGATCTATTCTATCTCCAGAAACACATGGCAGTGGAGGGGGTACGAGTGAACATAGGGGAACTGCCATGGCCATTTCAAAGCTGGTGAATCCAGAGACAAAGGGAAAAAACAACACACCTCGGGTCCCCAAAACCTGCAGTGAGGTCAAGACTCATTTTCCTGCCCCGGCCAGCGCCCCGTGTGTGGAACCCTGGACTGACCCACTTTTCACCTACCAAGTGACCACAGACACCGTGCACCTGGTGGACCACAGCAGTCTGGTATAGCTCCCACAGCTTTGAAAATAAATCTCTTTTAAAGGGCGAGAATGCGCTTCACTGCCCTTGCCGGCGCTGCACTTGGGCGGGTGAGCCCAGTGCCTCGAGGCCATCGGTTGCAGATATGAGTGGGACAGCTGTGGCGGGCAGACATGGAGGCGTCCTGAGCATGTGGCCAGGGTCACATGCCACTTAGCAACCGGCGCCTGCTACTGCTCACCAAGCAGAGACAAAGTCGCAGAAATGGCGGATTCCTGAAACTAGGGGGGTCTCCGAGTCCTCACGAGCTGGTTCGTCATCACCATGTCACTCAAGGCCTGAGAATCTGTGTGCCGAGGGCAAGACTCGTGCCTGCCATCACGAAGGTTCGTTGCAAAGTCTGTATACCAAAAGTCATTATATTTACTATTGCTTTTCACAGGCCACTAGATTTAAAACATTTTTCAGTGCCTGGGTGGCTTCAATGATCTGTGCTGTCACCCCAGTGTACCTACCAAGTGATCTCAGGCAAGCCAGGTTTATTTGGATCTCATTTTTCCCTCTGAGAAATGGGAATATTAGACCAACTGATTTCTGAAACACCTGTCGGGTCCTGTGGCCCACACCTTCTGGGACTCAGTTTCCGCCTCTGTAAAATGATAATGTTGAACTAAACAGCCCCAGGCTCTCAGACTCCCAAGTAAAGCCAACACTTGGATCTGACCAGCTATCCATTCTAGTCAGATGGAATCGTTATGGTACTTTTTACAAACACTGAGCGTGTTCAGGCTTCAGTTCAGTGCCAGGAGCACACGCCTGCTGGCTATGACAGACTGGACCTCGGGAAATCTTTGAGTGCCAGTGCCCCAAGGCTGGCCAGGCACAAGAGGCCTGAATGAATGCTGCTGAGAAGCAAAGGTGGGCCCCCTCTGCTGAGCTTGGTTGGGCCAGTGAGGCAGGGTGTATTTCCTTCCTTTAAAGTGGAGAGTCCTGGACCTGCTGAGGTGCCCATCCACGGGCTGGATGCCAAAAGGTGGTTTACACACACCATGGATTACTACACAACCATTAAAATGAACTAAACCACTCCCTTTGCAGCAACATGGATACAGCTGGAGACCGGCCTCCTGAGCGAATTCTCACAGAAACAGAAAATGAGTCCTTCGGGTCCTCCCTGGGAAGTAGGCGCTGGCACTGGACAAACATGGGCACAGGGGAAGGACCTCCTAGAGGGGGCGGGGGGCGGGTGACGGGCTCCACGGAAGCCCGAGCCTCGCCATGGTGCCACGGACCTACGTGGCAAACCTGCACGTGGACCCTTGGAATCTGAAAAATAAAAATAGAGAAAATCACGTTAAAAAGGGAGCGCCCTGGCAGGGCTCACGCCATTGCGAAGTGGTGCTGCCACCCTGAAGGCCATTGTCGGCAGGCTCTGCCCAGTTGCCCCGTCTCCCTCCTGCGGCGCCGTCCGCGCCATCTCGCGTGGCAGCCTCAGCATCCCCGTTTCCAGTTGAGAAGCAACGGAGGGCCCAGGCTGGCCACAGTTCCCGCCAGAGCCAGCACCAGCCTCATGGCGCTCACTGGCCTCTGCTCGTGCGACATTCTCCTTGTCGTGGCATCAGCACATCCTATGACTTTTCCGGTTTTTTTCTGAGTAGAAGCTCAGGGCATTTCACCACAACCTCAGTCTCATAAACTTTAGACACACAGAACTCTCCAGGACTTGTCAAAATGTTGGCTTTAAAGGCATTCAAAGAATGCCAATCTTTTTTTTTTTGCATTGGAATCTCACTCTATCACCGAGGCTAGAGTGCAGTGGCACACTGCCGGCCACTGCAACCTCAACCTGCTGGGCTCCGGCGATCCTTCTGCCTCAGCCTTCCAAGTAGCTGGAACTACAGGAGCGCACTACCGTGCCCAGCTAATTTTTTTTTTGATTTATTGTAGAGACGGGGTCTCGCCAAGTTGCCCAGGTGGGTCTCGAACCCACAGGCTCAGCCAATCCACTCACCTTGGCCTCCCAAAGTGCTGGGATGACAGGCTGAGCCACCGAGCCCGGCAAGAATCCCAATCTTAGAATGTACACGCTGGTTTTGATTTCTGTTTCCATCTTGGGAGGTAAATAATTTTTTGAAAGATTCTTATAAACATCTCAAGACAAAGTTCAAATCAGAAAAAAAAAAGCACAGCAGGGGTTTTTAGAGTGTTTTCAACATTCTTGTTGATCTCAGGATGTGCTCTAGGGATGTATCCTATCTCTAGGAACACGTGGCAGTGGAGAGGGTACCAGTGGATGCATGGAAGTGGCCATGGCCATTTCAAAGCTAGTGAATCAGGAGACGAAGGGACTGCCGGTCTTCTAGGAAGTTCACATGGCATCTTGGTGCTGCAGAGGGAAGGATTTCTGGGAGATGAACACGACACAGGGGTCTGCCAAGCCCAGGACCCCTCATGGTCACATTCCTGACTCAGACATGCGTGCTCACTGGCGGGGAGGGGCAGCTCGCTGGGAGACCCGGGTGTGGGCCGCGGGGCTTGTCCATCTGCCCCGCTGGAATGGAAAAGTGCAACGTGGCTCCAGCCAGCTAGACACTAATCGCAGTCCGTCCGCCGCGCCGGGGGCGGGCGCCTCCGTGAGCCCTGCTAAGCCCCAGCTATGCCACCTCGGGGCCCCACTTCCCGTCTGTCCTGGTGCCTTTGCATCACGCTGCCAGAGCGAGCCCCAGTCTCGGACCCGAGGCCCCTGAGAATCCCAAGGTGCCATCACTGTGTTGAGGCTCTTATCCTGCTTGCCACACGCATAGCCATGTGCTGGTTGTGTATTCTCTCCCCGTGATCAACAGTCATTCGGTGCCCTAAGACAGCGAGACGTCCTCCCTTGGTGTTTTTCCAGCACACTTCGGTTCCAAGCAGGCCGATGGTTGCATTTTGGGTGTGGGTCATGCCCCGAGGGGAGGCTGTTGTGGGGTGGGAGGGTGTCTATGCAGCTGAGGGTGTGGCTGGGAACCCTTGAGGCCTCCCTTCCTATTCTAGACCAGCACTGATTTCATGTTTCATTTTTAGAGGCAGGGTTTTGCTCTGTCACCCAGTCTGGAGTCCATGGCTCATGGTAGCCTTGAACTCCTGGGCTCGAAAGACCCTCCCACCTCAGCCTCCCAAGTAGCTGGGACTCCAGGTGCACTCCACCACACCTGGCTAATTTTTTTTTTTTTTTTTGGGTAGAGACAAGGTCTTGCTATGTTGCCCAGGCTGGCCTTGAACTCCTGGCCTCAAGCCACCCTCCTGCTTTGGCCTCCCAAAGTATTAGGAATGTAGGCGTGAGCCACTGTGCCCGGCCATGCAATGCATGTTTAGAGAGAGACCACAGTCTCTCTCCATAGCAGGCTTCTCCATAGCAGGACAAGAGTTGCAGTTAAAGGATGAGGCTATGTTCCCTGTTGGCAAAAGTGCCCAGAAACATTGTACCCAGAGAAAGCCAATGTCTGAAATTGACAAGGGAAGTGGAAGACGGTGGTTCACAAACAGCAGGGCTCCTTTTCCAGGATGCAGTGCATCATTTTGCTGCAGGAAGGCTTGGCTGCTGAGTAGCCTGGAGCAAACAAGAACACGCTGCCCGCTGTAGGTGGCACGGGGGCCAGCTGCCCACCGACCTGCCCTCTGCAGGGCTCTCACAAAGGGAGAGCGGGGTCGGGGAGCCTGACCCGCGCCGGCCTCGGCCTCATGAATCCGCTGCAGCTGCGGGGGGCTGGCCCAGGAGGCTGCAGATACCCACCCCGGCCCCACGCGGGGTGCCCCGAGGCCGCCATCAAGTTTGCAGAAACTTGCGGAAACTATTACCAATGGGGGCGACGGGTGTCCTCTTCATGGAAGATTCTGGAACTTGCCAGAAGGATCGGGCCGCACCTTCCGGCGGGAGAGTAGGCGGCGGGGTGCACTCCCAGCCAGTTTTTTTCCCCAGAGAACCTTCTAGAACGTCCTTCCCGCCCCCACATCGGGGCGGGTGGATGAACGGGGCGGGGGAGGCGGGGGGCTCCCGCCGGCGCCAGTGGCCCCTCTCCGGATCGGGGACGGCGGTGTGGCCCGGCCGCCATTCAGCCCGTCTGCCTTTTTGTTTACACTGCCAGCACAATGGGCCCGCCGGGTCTTCCAATACATCATTTATAAGTGCATTCTACCTCTGAATGTACGCACGGCACCGGCCGCGGGTGAATAAGCTCTGTGAATATTGCCAAGACACTGCTTTGTTCAGCATTCTTCTCCACAATAGACACCACACTTTGGAAGTAATTTTAAAAAGGGAATCAAAATAGTGGTACTTTTAGCCTTTGTTTCTTTTCTACCACACTGCATTCTCTGTCTCTCATTCAGCCGCTCCCATTATCCTGACAAATTAAATAAACCACTCCATCGCAGAAAGGCTCAGGCAGGCAGGACTTCTCTCCGCCGCAGCCCGGGAAGTCGGAACCCACGTCGAGGGGTTCCCGCCGGCGGTTTGGGCTCACGCTAGTCAAGCAGGTGCGGGAGAAAGGCGGGGGGGCTGGAGGACTTGAGTCGGTCGGGGCGCCGGAGACCTGGCCTCCGTCAGAGGTCACGGCCACCGCGTGGAGGCCGGGTTCCGGAGCCGGGGAGCGCCTTCCCGCTGCGTGGCTGGGCGCCTGAGGGGTAAGTCACGGCGGGTGGCGGCGGCCCCACGCTGAGCCCTGGGCCCGGCGCTGCCTCCCTCCTGCAAAGGCGCCTCACGCTTGTCGACTGCCCGGGAGAAGCAGAACCTCTCTCTCTCCTTCGCTCCCTCTCTCTCTCCGTGTCTCTCTCTCTCTGCCTCTCTCTGCCTCTCTGACTCTGTCTCTCTCTCCTGCTTCTAAACGCGACTCGGACTTTCAGAAGTTTTTCCCTTGTGCGATCACAATCTGTCTTTGAAATCCAGGCAGTGGGGAGATGCAGGAGGAACAGGAAGACTAGCCTGGCAGGATTTCTGAGCGCGTCTTCTTCCTGGTGTCTTCGGGGTCCAGAGATGTGCTGGAAACATGGCAGGAACTTACGGGGACTGCCCCGCTGACTTTTGACCCTAAAAGCATTTTTATTTGTTCTGAAGAGAACACAAGGAGCTTCTGTCTGGGGAAGAAGCGCTTGTGCATTAATAACGGATTTTTTTAAAAAGCAAAAAGATTCTCTCTGAAATAGAATGGTACGTGGGACTCGTTTTGGTTAAAAACCCAGCTCTGTGACTGTGGAGACACTAAGTGTGCCCGGCCCCGTCCTGGGAAGCAGCCCCGTTTCAACTGGGAGAAACTGGCTGTGGAAGTCATCTTGGGCGGCGGCTGTGCTGGGGAGCCCCCCTCACCCCCCAGTCCCTTCTCCCCTGCCCTCTCTTGACAAAACAGGCGGAGCTGGCGGAAAAGACCGAGCGGAGAGTGCCGCTGTCAGGGCCGGCACAGCCTGACCGCCTTATGAAAACGGAGCCCTGGTAAATGCCAGTTCTGAGGAAGGCTTTGAAGGCTGCAGCCACCAGCTAAGATGGCCTCATCGAAAATGCAGGCGTCCGCGGCAGGGAGGGGCGCCGTGTGTTTCAACAGAGGCGTCCCCCGGCTCCGGAGTCAGAGGGCACCGCGGGCCAAGGGAGGTATTGAGCCCGAGTAGTTTGAACAGAACCATCAGGGTTCATCTTTTATTACCAAAGAAAGACTTGAAACAGCCCAGGTGAAATTTCCCTCCATTGTCTAGGAAAATTCTCTGTAATTTGCCCCCAGGGACACCCAAGTGCCTTGTGGCCAGGGCCCCCAGCCCACCGCCCCTCTGGCCATCTCTCTCCTTCCCTCTCTGCGTAAATGTCTCCGGGGTCCCCGGGGAACCTTGGGGGCCGAGCAGGGGCCGCTGAAGGTCAGGGTTGCCCACTGCGGGCTGACTTTTAAGCTAAAGAGGTTTTTCTTTCTCTTGTTGCCCTGTCAGGTCTCATTTGGCGGCATTACGCCAAGGGGGTGGCCTGCTCCTGACAGGAGGGGGTTAAATGAGATTACAAGCTTGGGAGGCTTTGGAGGCTGTCAGCAGCCCCGGCTGCCTGGGATGTTAAATGGCGATTTAATGGTCAGCTTTATCTGGATGGTATCAGTGCAAATCTGCTGTTTTCAGCAACTTAATTGGCACTGTGCGTGCCGGAGTTTTTCGGGGAGGCAGGGGAGCGCACCCGCTTCTGATGCGGAATTATTTCGAGATCCGACGGGCGGGTCGCAGCCGTGGAAATCCGCGGTGGGTTTTGTGTCTCGGGGCGCCGAGCTGGTGAATGAACCGGCAAGCTGCTGAATCCCGCCACTGCCCCAAACTTACTAAAAATACTCGCAGGGTCTGATGTGGCTCCGAGTTTATTTATAGTGGGAATACACAAAGAGTAACAGTTGCGATCACAACACGTGTGGGTGTCTGACTCGCGGGGCAGTGAGGATGTGGGAGGCGGCGGCTCCGAGCAGAAGCCGTGCTTGCTAGGCTTTCCCAGCTTCCCAGATGGACTCGGAGGGTAGAGCTGCGAGTTCCCGGAGTGACTCAGGTGACTCAGGCGGCCCGTGCCCCGCACCCCGCACCCCGTGACAGCAGGACCGAGGGTGCATGCCTGTGCGCATGCAGGGGGCGTGCTTGAGTGTGAGCGGGGCATGTATGCATGCACACGTGCTTGTGTGGTGCGCTCTGTGGGTGTGTGTTCATGAGTGTCTGTGCACGTGTGTATGTATGTGAGGAGTGTGTGTGCAGTGAGCGGGTGTGCATGTGTGTGTACGTGTGTGCAGGGGTGCACGTGTGGGTGTAGGATGCGGTCTGATCTGTGACTTGTCTCTGGGGCAAAGGTGTGTGAGTCAAGGCTGGACCCCATGAAGTGGGCACGTCCCAACATGTTCGCCCCGCTCCCCCCCGCCAGCTCCCTGTGGCTCCATCCAGGTGTGGAGACAGCGGACTGCGTGTCTGCAGGCGGGAACGTGGCACATCTCAACACACCTCCACAGAGGGTGTGTGCGGCCACCTTTCTGCGATGACCAGGCGAGCCTTTGTGCATCAGGGGGCGGCGGGCTGGATGCCTGGCGGGGTGCGGCCGTGTCCATACCCGGGGACCAGGGCAGCGGGTCCGAGAGACCTGCGCGCAGTTGTCGGAGAAAACTAGGAAGAAGGAAGACAGAAAACGGAGCGAGTGTTTCCCTGGCAGATACCCGCATTGTCTGCTCTCTGTTGGGGTCAGTCCGGAAAGTTCAGGATTAGTAAATTTAATATCCTGTCAAAATTCTCATGATAATGAATCCGGCCGGCCGGGCAGGCCCGGTGCCGCGGCGCTGCAGCCGGGGAGATAGCGCGGCTCATTTATGAGCAGGAGATTGTGCTGCGTCCGCATGGCCACGGGCGGGCGGAGGGTGGTCCCGCCGGCAGGGAGGCAGGCCCTGGCCGCCTCCGGCACGGCGGCCATCGCGTGGGGAGCCCCTGTGTGACTGCTTCCTGTGGCCCTGTTCTGGTTTGCTCGTTTTAGAGGAGTCCAGAAAATGCCTTGTAGAAACCCCGAGTCCTGAAACCGTCTTTTCCCGGCCGGGTGGGCTGCCTTCGTACCAGCCACCACCCCTGGAAGGATGGACAGGAGCGCTGCGTTTCCGCCAGCCAGAGGGTGGGCGCAGAAAGGGCCGGAGCTCACCGAGGTGGAGGAAGCCTCCGAGGTCGTAGCTGCCCGCCTGGAGCGCGGCCTGGGTGGGTCTCGGGCTGCAAGGGAGACGCCAAAATGGTGTTACCCGGCGAGGAACACAGAAACAAGAAAGTTCCTGGGCAATTTGTTCAAGGCTCTGCGGCCCTCTAAGCAGCTGTCAGATCTGTACATTATGGTACATTGAATCTGAATGAGGCTCTCCACATCAAAACCTTGCATCCATTATGATATCATCTCCCGCTCTGGGCTGTAATGCTTATTAATTCTGCACCCATACTCTCCCGGCTTTGGCAAATGTATTCCATCAGCCCAGCATTTAATTTAATTAGTACAGCTGGGCTCTCATTCTCCTTTCTGTGTCAGAGGTATTGTCAGCACGTTCTGCTGTAACACAATTACTGATTGCTTTTAGATAGGCAGAAATATGATTAGGGTATTGGGTGACTGTATCATAAGCCTTATTAGATTCATTTGAAATCTGGAGATAAATAGGAAACTTTTATTTGCAGTGTAATGAGATTATGCTTATTAGGCCAAGGCCTCACAACCTTTTGCAAAGAACACAGTGTATCAGCCGGATTATACTCTGGATACACACTTTCTGCTCGTGGCGCCCGAGCCGGCTCTCAGCGCCGCTGAGCCTCGCACACGGTCAGGATCATGGCCACCTTGGGGTCTTCCTCGTGATAAGGACTCGGGAGACTTTCCCTTCCCAGACTCCGATGGAATACATACGTCTTGAAGTGGAGGGGTTATTTTAAAAAGAAGTGTTTTGGGAAACCAGCTTGCAGTCTGAAGGAAAAGGTTCTTCTGCACGTATTTACGCTTTTATTAGACGTTGCCAACAGAGACCGGCTTGGAATGGATACCTTAAAATCCCGAGAGTCTCGTCCCAAAACATTGATCGCTGCTGTTACTGTTTTGATAACTGCCGGCACAAATCCAGAAACATTTATTTTGATCGGCATTGATTTAATACTCTCAAATGGCTCATATTTGTGGCGGGTCCTTGGAGGAACTTTCTTTCACCCAGAATAAATCAGTTCTGAATTGTGTAGACATGGCATGGATCGTACGCTGAGGGAGCCCATGGACATAGGACTTAGGGGGGCAATGTCCTCACCTGAGCAGAAATCGGCCAGGTAGACTTACTGGCCATGAGGTACAGTACTTTAACACCCAAGGAGAATGACCATGATGGAACTTTTGGGATGAGGTTCAAGTCTTGCTTGAGGAAAAGACCCCAGATGTGAAATGTAGCTTTGCAAAATGCACGCCACTTCTGCAGACTACGGGTTTTCTCCCATGTGACCTTCCCTCCCTATTGACCAATCAGCTCTAACATAGTCGGCAGCCGTGCATCGAAGTCGACGGTCTCCACGAGTTCATCACCTGCACAGTGCGAGTCCCCCAGGTAGAATGACCGACTGTGTTTTGGTGTTCACGCGCACAAAACAAGGCGCGGTGACTTCTTACCTAAATGCGTGAGCACATGGAGATTTGGAGAAGGCACTGCTAGGCCAGACACGGTAGCTCACACCTGTCATCCCAGCACTTTGGGAGGCTGAGGCAAGAGGATGATCTGAGCCCAGGGGTCCAAAACCAGCATGGGCCACTTGGGGAGACCTCATCTCTACAATAAATCAAAAAATCAGCCAGGTGTGACGATGCATGCCTGGAGTTCCCTCTACCTGGAAGGCTGAGGCGGAAGGATCGCCAGAGCCCAACAGGTCGAGGCTGCGGTTACCATGAGCACGCCACAGCACTCCAGCCTGGGTGACAGAGTGAGACCCTGACTCAAAAAAAGAGAAGGCACTCTGTGCTGGCGCCCCAGGCCCAAAGCTGAAAAGGAGGTGGGAGCCACGGGCATGGTTTCAAGGCACAGAGTTTCCCTTGAAGACCGTGGGAGAGTTTTAGAAACAGACAATGGCGGTATCTGCACAGCACTGGGAGTGTCACGGATGCTACCGAGTTGCACATTTGCATGTTGTCAGGATGGCAAGTGTTACGTTATATATTTTATCACAATAAAACAAAAAGAAAAAAAGAGTCCGGGCCTGTGTGAACGCCTCCAGCACGAACTGCAGACCCAGGAGGCATGTGGCCGATGATTCCGTGATGCAGGTGGGTTTGCCAGTGGGGGCCTGACACTTGACTCACTCATTTATTTCGAGACAGGGTCTCCCTCTGCCTCCCAGGCTGGAGTGTGGTGGCGTAATCACAGCTCACTGCAGCCTCCAACTCCTGGGCTCAAGCGTTGCTCCCGCTCAGCATCCCAAAGTGCTGGAAATTACAGGCACAGGCCACTGCGCCAGGCTCCTCCTTACACTTTGCTTCAATAAAGCCTGATTGGGTGAGCTGTCTACTCAGTCCCGCAAGTCCTCTGCGATCATTTCCTACCAAATTAGATATACGGAACTCTGGTGAAGGCATTTGTTCTTTCTCAGCAACGGCACATGGCACAGACCTGGCAAGCCTTCTTGGTGGCATAATTTGCGTCCAGAGTTAAAGTTGGCTGACTCTGGCCAAGTGCTAATATGCAGTGAGGGAGTGGGTGTATCAAGCCAAGAGACATCCAGAATGTTCCCGGGACTTCCTTTTTTCGACGGCACCAAGGAGGTGGTAGCAACAGGCCTGCTGTCACCTGCCACCTCTGAAAGGGATGCCTCAGAAAGGAGGTGGGACCCCAAGGCACAGTGTAGACAAGAAGGGAAGGGGGTGGCCCCAGGATAGCCACCCCTGCGAGCCGTCCATGCCCACTCAGGCCACCTGCGTGAGCTAACCACACCCACCTCGACCACCCCCACGAGCTGTCCACACCTGCCTTGGCCGCCCGTTGAGCTATCCAGGTCTA
>NW_007100023.1:46247-63673 GCF_000164805.1 Carlito syrichta | reverse complement strand
CTCTTCTGAGATGCATATGTTTGCCCCAATGTCTTTTTTCATGCCGTTAGTGATTCCTGGTGTTTTTTTAAATTTAAAATGACTATTATGTGGGCCACTGAAATATGAGTGCAAAAAAAAAAAGAAGGAATTTGTCCTTTCTATGAAAACGAAGCTGAGTATTTTGGAAAGACTAGGCAAAATGGAATTGCTTTTTTTAAGAACATAGAGTTGCCTATGGGTAAGGCCAGTGGAAGTTATTGGGAAAGATGACTGAAATCTAAGACACGACATTCAGATCGCTTCACAAGGGACTGTATCTTTCAAAATTTATTTTCAAAACGTGGGGCGCAACTTGGGGTTCGGCACACAAATGGGTCATCGTACAGGTAAAGTTTGGGCCTCCCATTGGTCCCCACTTAGCCTGGTCTGGGAGCAGGTGCCCTGACTGGTGTCACGTGCTCCCCCTGCCTGGCAGCGTCCTGCTACTGCCAATCCCCTTCTTATTGTATGACGGTACGTGTTCAGGGTCCGCTCACGAGTGTGAACATGTGGTGCTCAGTTCTTTGTTTCTGTGATCGGTCACTCAGTATGATAGACTCCAAGTCCATCCGAGTTGCTGCAGAGTTCATAATTCTGTCCTTCTTTATGGCTGTGTAATATTTCATCATGTAAAATATGCCACATTTTCTTTATCCAGTCCACTTTCAATGGGCAGCGTGTTCTTGCTATTGTGAACAGTGCTGCAATAAACATGTGTGTGCAGGTATCTGCATTATTGAGTGATTTGGGTTTTTCGAGGTATATTCCCAGAAGGGGGGTTGCTGGGTCATATGGAAGGTCGATTTTCAGATTTTTTAGAAATCAGTACACTGTTTCCCACAGAGATTGTACTGGTTTACACTCCCTCCAACAGTGTAGAAGTATTCCCTTTTCACCACATCCTCCCCAGCATGTGTCATTTTTTGAATTATTGGTGACAGCCATCCTGGTTGGAGTTAGGAGGTATCTCAGTGTGATTTTAATTTGCTTCCACTCACTGTTTCACTTTAAGGGAATTTAGCAGAGGCACCATTAATACATGTTGTTTGTGCAAGAAAGAGGACTCTAAACCTAGCGACAGCCCTAAATGCAAAGAAAAGACCGGTCTCAAGAGGCTGAGGCAGAAGGATTGCTTGAGCCAGGAGTTTGAAACCAACCTGGGCAACATAATGAGACCCTGTCCCTAAAATAAGTTTTTAAATAAGTTACCCGGGTATGGTGACATGCACCTGGAGTCTCAGCTATGTGGAAGGCTGAGGCAGGAGGATTGCTCAAGCCCAGGAGTTTGAGGCGTCAATGAGCTATGACCATGACACTGCACCCCAGCCAGAGGGACAAAGTAAGATCCTGTCCCCCCCAAAAAAGTTGGTCCTACATGGGAATGTGTTTGTGTTTTACATTAAAATGCCTCAGGTCCAGACCTGTATTTTTCCATGTTGCCCCTTCTGACACACAGACTGGCTTCCTGTCCTGGTCTCCAGGTCGAGGCGACTCCCGCGACAGTGGGGGTTGGAGAGGACACGAGGAGGGGGCTGCCCTGCACCCCCGGCCCACAGCCCTGACTCTGAGGCGTTCCCTGGTTCTCAGGCTTCTGTGAAGATTGATGGAGTCTGTTCTCTAGGGGCACCGAGCAGGGTGCCTCAATCTCAGCGGATGGATGGATGGATGCCCTCGGAGGTCTGGGGGAGGGGCGCCTCGCTCGGCTGCCAGGACCGAGGACCGGGACCGAGAGGGGGTCGGGATGGAGGGGAGCGGGCGGGGGGAGGGTGGACAGGTGGCCACCCACCGAGGAAGGCCTGGTCTTCATCTGTAAGACCCTCCGGTGGCCGTCGCATGGACCCGTGTGCACTTCTGTTTTCCATCCACTTTAAAGAGTAAGGTGCCTCCGCATACACGTGGGTGCCCGGAGTGGCAGGGACATCCTCCGCCACTCCGGGAGAGCCTGGGGGCGGGTTGGTCCGAGGCCTGCCTGAGCTGGAGGCCGGGTCGGCGTCCTTGAGCTCCAGACCGTGTGGACACCGGGCCCCAGCACCCTCGCACCTGCGCGTGGAGCCCTGCAGCCTGGCCGAGCTCATGTCCGAAGGAGACTCCCGAACCCTCACCGATTCAGAGTTCCCCCACCACTCCGTTCCTGCAGTGCCTGGGCCAAGTTACCATCTCTGAGGGTGTTTGACCTCTTGGTAAAACGAGGCATGGTGACAGCTTTGTTACAGGCTCCTGCTGAGGCTTAAGGGCGGTGTCAAGTGGTGAATGTGACACGCGCCCAGTGGCACCATCACAGGATGCATGGCATGTGAGGCGTGTGTGTGCACATGGACACAGGTAGACACACACACACTCACCATGTGTCTAAGACGGTATGTCTTAGTGTTTGTATGGTGTGGACATACATGGACACACACATGCACACATGTAAACACACACACCACATGTCTAAAATGACACATCCTTGCAGGTGTATGCACATGGACACACATAGACACACACACAGCTTGTCAAAGGCCACACATCCTGGAGTGTGTGTGTACATGTATACCCATAGACACACACATACACGCATGTGTATGCACATAGACACACACGTATACATTGCATGATTAAAATGACAAATCCTGGCATGTGTGCATATGTACACATGTAGACATATACATCGTGTGTCCAAGACCACAAGACCTGACGTGTGTGTTTGCACAAGCACACACATAGACACACAAACCACGTGTCTAAGACCACATGTCATGGCATGTATGTGCATGTGTACACACATAGACACACACAGACACACACACACACACACACACACACACCGCCTGTCTAAGCGTCAGATTCCATGGTTCCCTTCCACCTGCCATGCTGCCATCAATCTACACTTACTCGGAACAAAGAGCTGGGAAGAAGCATTTCGTCAGACTTGTCATTTCTCTCTGTGTCCCGAGGCCACCCGCCGAGCCAGGCTTATTGCCCCAGGCCTGCCAGATCGACTCATGGGCAGAGCTGCAGTCACAGCCTTCCCGCGCTTTTGTATCAGCCAAAGAGGAAAGATGTGGGGAAAGAAATAAGGACACAGACACAGGTGGCGGGCGAAAGCCTGTGCTAGTGTCCTGGGGCTGCTGTGACCAAGGGCCACAGCAGGGAGCCCTCTGGAGGCCAGAAGTCCAAGGTCAAGGTATCAGCGGGGCCAGGAGAATCTAGTTTCTAGGCCTCTCCCACTCCTGGTAGTTTGGGCAACCTTCGGTGTTTCTTGGCTTGTAGATGCTCACCCTAGTTTCTTTTCTTTCCTTTCTTTTTTTTTGTTTTTGAGTCAAGGTCCCACTCTGTCACCAGACTGTGATGCAGTGACACCATCACTGCAGCCTGGACCCCCTGGGTTCAGGTGATCCTCCAACCTCAGCCTCCTGAGTAGTCGGAACTACGGGCATGCGCCACCACGCCTGGCTGTTTTTCTTTTGGTAGAGATGGGTCCTGCTCTGTTGTGCAGGTTGGTCTCCAACTCCTGAACTTGAGCGATCTCCCTGCCTCGGCCTCCCAACGTGCTGGGATTGCAGGCGTGAGCCACCATACCCAGCTGATCACCCCAATTTCTGCCTCATCTTCTCTTGGTCTTCTCCCTTCATTATGTCTAAATCCCAACTGTCCCTGTTGATAAGGACATGATCATTTTGGATTAGGCCCTACCTTACTCCAGTGTGACCTCAACCAACTGGATGTGCAGGGGTCTATTTCTAAATGAGGCTACATTCGTTCATTCTGAGGGACACAATTCAGCCTACAGAAAGAAGAAGCGATTTTTCACAGAAAGGATGAATTGCACAAAGAAATGTAACGAGAGGATTCACCGCACATGACGGCTCTTTGACCCTAAGCAAATCTACTTAGGAGTCAGAGGCTTGTCCTTGACACCTGGGGACAGAGAATCCTGTCCCAGCCTCTGGTTGGTCACAAAAACATTTGGTAGTTGACCCTCACTTTTCCCCTGAAATAAATGGGCACACTCGCGCCATTTCTCATTAAGGAAGTCAACTCTGTGGATGGTCTCAGCGGAGAAGGATGACTGGACACAGGTAGGAACAGGACGTCAGAGCTGCACAGACCCCACCTCGCCTGGAGAACAGGTCAGAGCATGAGGACTCGGAAGTTTGCATTTAGGGTAAATGCCAGGGCCAGGACTCCCCACCCCATGGAATCCCCACGATGTGTTCAGGCAGCCTCAGATGCAGGCTGGACCCATCCAGGAAGCCAGATCCTCCTGGGTATAGGCCAGACCCATGGGGGACCCTGACTTGCAACCAGGGAGAGAGACGCAGCTGCAGCTGGTAGCAGACAGTGATGTGCACGTGTCCGGCTCTAGGAGGTAGAACCAGGGGTGGTAAGAGAGGTTTGCCCCCAGCATTTCCTGCCTCTCAGTGAAGGGTCTGCCTGCTCTCTGGCACCAGCTGCATATCAGGGCCTGCCTGATGCTCTGGTGGCTCCCAAGCCCCCTTCCTGTCTTTCTTCCTTCCTTCATTGGTAACCTCTTTTTCTGATTTTTTTCCCAGCAACTTTCCTTTATCAGACCTAGCCTAACCACAATGTACCAAAACTTATGGGATGCAGCCAAAGCAGCACTAAGAGGGAAGTTTATGGCAATAAATGACTACATCAAGATCCCAAATTAACTACCTAACATTATACCTCAAGGAACCAGAAAGAAGAATACACTAAGCCCAAAGTTAGCAAAGGGAAGGAAATAATAAAGATTAGAACAGAAATAAATGAAATAGAAAAAAATTTAAAAATGAAGTTTCCTGCAGACGCTATTTCACAATATGTGTGTATACATATATACATATCAAAACCTCAGCTTGTTTATGTGAAGTATATATAATTTTTATTTTTAAAAGATGCAAAGAGATATCACCTGTTAGAATGACTAATACCAAAAAGCCAAAAGACAACAAGTATTGGTGAGAATGTGGAGAAAAAGGAACTCTGTATACACTATCGGTGGAAAGTCAATGAGCACAGCCACTAGCGAAAACAGCGTGGAAGTTCCTCAAAAAATGGAAAATGGAACTATCCTGTGATCCAACAGTCCTACCACTGGGCATATCTTCAAAGGAGCTGAGGTCAGGATCTCCAAGAGACATCCGCACCCTCACGTGCACAGCAGCATTACTCGTAATAGCAAAGTCTTAGAAACAACCTACATGTCCATCGACAAGTGAATGGATAAGAAGATGTGGTCTGCACAGCAGAGTACTAGCCAGCCTTCCAAATGGAGTCAGTCCTGTCTTGTGAAGCCACATGGACGAACCTGGAGGACATTGGGCTAAGTGAAATAAGCTGGGCCCAGAAGGACAAACACTGCATGATGCCACTTATGTGACAAGCTTAAAACGGCCACGCTTACTGAAGCACAGAGCGGCATGGCAGTTGCCAGGGACCTGGGGTGGGGGAAATGGGGATTAGGTATTAAAGGGTACAGAGCTTCAGTTATGCAAGAAATACAAATCCTAACCATCTACCGTACAGTGAGTCCCCACCTACGAACGAGTTCTGTTCTGAGATGCGTGTTCCTAAGTTCAACAAAGTTAGCTTGGTACCCAGCCAATACCATCGGCAATACAGTACTGTAGTGTAATCGGTTTCTAAGACGTTTTCACACAAATAATACATAAAAACACAAAAATTGTTTTTAAAGATTTAATTTTATGGTATACCACGTGACAATGTATGCCAGACATGTGAACTAACTTATGCGATTTGACATAGGAACGCCACTTGAAAATTTCGTGACTTGAAGATTTGCATGTAGGGGACTTACTGTACAGCATTCTGACTTACTGTGAACAATACTGTATTGTAGACTTAAAAATCTGCTAAGAGTGTAGATCTCATGGTGTTTTTATCACAATAATAACAATATGATAATAAATAAGAGGTCAGAAGGAAACTTGAGCAGGTGATGGATAAGTTCAGCGCACCTTGAGGTGGTGGTTTCCTCATCTATACCTACCTCCAGCCTCATGAGTTGTACACGTTAATTATGTACAGCTTTTTGTATGTCAAATAAATAAATAAAAAGGAATGCTTTCTCTGGCAATTTTTTAGGCTTTTTAAGTTTTTAATCCCTTTTTAGTTTGCTTTTGGATATAGTAAGAGTTGGTCATCTAAAATAAAAAAGAGTATTAAAAATTTAGCCTAAGGCCGGGCATGGTGGCTCAGCCTGTCATCCTGCGCTTTGGGAAGCAGAGGTGAGTGGATGGCCTGAGCCTGCAGGTTTGAGACCCGCCCGGGCAACCTAGCGAGACCTCATCTCTACCATAAATAAAAAATTAGCCGGGCATGGTGGGGGCGCCTGTAGTTTCAGCTACTTGGAAGGCTGAGGCGGAAGGATTGCCAGAGCCCAGCAGGTCGAGGCTGTGGTGGCCGGGAGCAGCCACTGCACTCCAGTTGGGCGACAGAGTGAGACTCCAACTCAAGAAAAAAAATTAGCCTAGCTTGTGTTCACTCCTTCAGGGACATCTTCCCCACCAAGAGATGAATAAATGAATGCTTCACTCCTACTGTGTGGTTAATGGTACCTGGGCCAAGTGTATATTCATTTAGTAGACTCCAGACTCTATCTGTTGGGGACTTACTGTGGCAAGCGCTTGACTTCTCTCTTTGGTTCTCGATCTAGAATTGTTCTGTGTTGCTTGTTAAACAAACAGAGTCTCACCCTTCCTATACTGTCTAAATTAACATCTCGAGGAGAAGGGCTGGAAAACACACTTTTCCGAAGCACCCTTGTTATTTGTAACAATTTACCAGGTCTGGGAAATACCATACTCTCAACACTTTGAAGGCAATATAACACTCGCTCTCAGCTGAGGAAACCTGGCTTAGGGGAGTGACTTTCCCAGAGACATCCAGCTGGCAAGCTGTGGAGGCCATTTTAGATATACTCAGTGGCAAGGTGATTGGAAGAATTATCTGGGGAGACCAAGGACGTTCAGAGTCTCTGATACCTTTGGTGGGTTCACATTCTTACACATACCTCCCCCCGCCATTTTTTTTTTTTTTTTTTTGCCCTGATGAAGAATAACCTGGAGCTGTTTTCTCAAAGAAATCTCTGGAAGTATGCCGGACCACAAGGCTGCTGTCATGACCTTATGGGTGGGCCAAGGGGAGTGCTGAATTATGGGAAATTGCCCATCGTTGTTGCCTATGGGACCCATGGTGGTATTACCGACGTCAAGGCAGACAGCGTTACTGTGACTTTCGGAAAAGTCAGTGCACTACAGTTCTGTGTTAAAGAAGATTGCAGTATTAGGTGCTAAATGCATGTTTACACTAAATGAAAGCAATTTTTGTCTCTGACCTTGTTTTACAGGCAAAAGCGCATAAGAAGGAAATAATGCTCGTCAGTTTTTCTAGAACTCACGGATCAAATGAAAGGGTAATAAGAGCTACGTGTTTGTTTGATGTAGATTCAGAGGTAAAATCACAACAGAAGTAATTAGAGTAATTATTAAAGTCTGCGTTTAGTCCAAAAGCCCCAGGGAATATTCAGCGTTCATTCATCTGAGCCTGATACGCTTCCCATTAAAATATGCGCAGCCTCGAGAATCTTCCGTCGGTCTGTTCTTTGGTGAGCACACGTGGGGGATAATAATATCATTGCCTCAGGGTCATGCCTCACTGTGACACTCTCTGTGAGGCCACTTGAGGGTCCCATCTCAGGAGGCTAAAGGCGATAGGAGAGAGTATTGGTGCCTCTAGGGCTTTCTTCCTTGGCATTCTGATGGCCATGCATCCCCTTGAGCTTTGTCCCACGGCTGGCATCCTATCCTACAGATAACTGGTAGAAGAAAATACCCAGCACCCCAGTAGACTGCGATGTATCTTAGCTCGTTGGGTTTTAAGCATTTTATATGTGCCGACTGCACCACAGAGGGTCCTTGTTTTCTCCGTTTTCAGTTGAAAAGGATGATGGGATTCGCTCCTCGAGGTCCCTAATTATGAAGGCATGCTCTGTGACATCACACTCTCTCGCGCTCCCGCTGGTGTCCACACCACTGCTCTGTGATGAAGCTAGACGTGTGACCTTTAACCCTACCTATGTTGACGCAGGAAAGAAACAGATGCGATAGCAGGTCGAGTCGCGTCATGGGGGATCCAGCCAAGGAGTTCATCCATGAGAGCATTTGTGTGTTGTGTATGTGAAAACTACAGGTATAGGATTCATGATCACATGTGAGACAATGTGAAGGCATCAGTGCCCCCCACACGCTTTGTGCCACGGCAGAGAGTCGGTGTTATCTTCCACTAGTCCACCTGCAATTGCACCTCTTGCGTTTCCTGGCCCTGCGGCCCTAGGCGGGTCACTGAGCCTCCTTACCTCCGTTTAGCTCATCTGCAAAATGGGGCAAAGACTGTACCTGTATCACAGGGTTGTTGAGGGAATCAGCGAGGCGCATGCCTTGCACAAGGCACTCGTGAGCACTAACAAGTACTCAGTACACATGGGTCGTTGCCACCCCGGAGGCACTACGTTTTGGTGATCAACTACTTCCAGTTATAAATAAAAGTTAAGCATCTGATGGTCAGAAAACAGACATTCCGTGATGACTCACACCCATCATCCCGGCACTTTGCCTGAGCTTAGGGCTTCAAGACCAGCCTGGGTAACTCAGTGAGACCTTGTCTCTACAATAAATCAAAAAAATGAACCAGGCCTGGTGGTGCACACCTGTAGTTCCAGCTACTTGGAAGGCTGAGATGAAATTTCCCCTGAACCCAGCAGGTCGAGGCTGCTTGAGTGTGCCACTAAAAAGAAAAAAAGAAGAAGGAGAGCCAAGGGGACTGAATCAAGAGAAAGGTTTAAGGGATTCCTGTTATTTCCTTCCAACTGTGGACTGCCTGCTGTCATTGTCACCCAAGGCAGCAACTCAGCCCCCGCATCCTGACCCCACCTCTGTGACAGGTATTTACTGACCAGCTGGAGAGAAATCTGGGGCTTCCATGTGCTGGCTTCATTGGGACCTTTTGGTCCCAAAACAAGACATAGAACTGGAAGAGCCTGCTGAGATCACTGCCCAGGGGCGCCTCTGGTCTCTGCTCCCTGGTTCATTTTTTTGATTTATTGTAGAGACAAGGTCTCACTGAGTTACCAAGGCTGGTCTTGAAGCCCTAAACTCAGGCAAAGTGCCGGGATGATGGGTGTGAGTCATCACGGAATGTCTGTTTTCTGACCATCAGATGCTTAACTTTTATTTATAACTGGAAGTAGTTGATCATCAATATGTAGCGCCTCCGGGGTGGCAACGGCCCATGTGTACTGAGTACTTGTTAGTGCTTGCAAGTGCCTTGTGCAAGGCATGCATCTCAAGTCCCCTGCTCTGGAAGGTGAACCTTGGCAGCATTTATGTGGCACTAGCTCTGCAGGTGTGCAGAAGACAAAAACTGTGGGGGCGTGGCTTCCTCTGCATAGGATTAAAACCATATCATGGACAGCCTGCAGGCCTGGGCAGAGACAGTGGCAGGGTGGAGCCACCACAGGGAGCCCCTCCTTGGGCCATGCCTGCTGGAGCCATGGGAACAGGGCCACCATCAAGATCCCAGAGCTACAGATCCCAGCAGCATGCAACTTCAGCCTGGGAGGAGCAGCTGAGTGGACTGTCCAGCAAAGATGTGTGGCAGGGCTGCCTGAGTCCTTGGGGGCCCCCCTCCTGTCCCAGTGTGCCCAGGATGTAGGACATGGAATTGCAGGAGATTGCTCGAGAGCTTCAAGACAGTGCGGTTTTCTCTGTTGGGTTTTGGATTCAGGACCCGTGAGCCCTTTCTCCTTGTCTGTTTCTCCCCATTTTGGAATGGGAACGTCTGCCCCATGCCTGTCCCACCACCGTATTTTGGAAGCATGAAACTTGCTAATTTCACAGGCTCACAGCTAGAGAGGGGTTTGCCCCAAAATGGATTGTGGCTGAGCCCCACCCATATCCGATTCGGATGAGACTCTGGACTTTAAACTTCAGCATTGATGCGGGGATGAGTTAAGACTTGTTTGGAATCACCGGGATGGAATGAAGACATTGTGCACTGTGAGAAGGACACGAGTTTTGGTGGCTGGGGTAGAATGCTATGATTTGATGTGTCTCCCAAAGAGCATGTGTTGGAAACTCAGTCCACCACGCCACAGTGTTAGGAGGCGGAGGCTGCTAAGAGGTCATTACATCAGGAGGCCTCTGCCCTGGTGGTGTGGTGCTGGCTTTGTGGGAGTGGGACTTTGCTGCAGTGGTGGGCTTGTCATGAAAGTGAGCTCAGACTCTTCTTTCTCTTCTGCTCTTGCACCATCCCTGCATGAGAGGATGTGGCAAGCAGGTCTTCACCAGATGCCTGCACCATGCTCTTGGACTTCGCAGCCTCCAGAGCTGTGGAAAATGGATCCCTTCTATTCATAAAGTACTTGACCTCAGGTATTGTGCTGTAGCAACACGAAACAAACTAAGACCATGGGGGTGGGCTTTGGGCTTGATAAATCAGCCAACTTCCAAGAGTGCTATGAACACTCTTCCAGATTTTCCCAGCTGATCTTGTTGTGAACTTCGCAGGATCTAGCCTTCCATCATTAAAAATCCTGGAGTCAGCGGCCTTTCATCACCAACAAAAGTTCAGGACTCTGTGAGACATTTTGCCCATAGAAATGTATTTCTTATTCTACATCTGTCAACAAGGAGACACAATACCCTCTCCAGAATGTCACCTTGCATTTGAAGAGTGCATCCGTACTCCAGAGCTCCCTTTCTCTCCCCCAATCAGTATCCCCATCCACCCAAACAATTCATTATTCACTTTCACATTGAAGACAGCCCCATGGTAAATAAGGCAGAAGTGACACACCCCACGGAAGGGCCCACTCTCGACCGATCCCGTTGCCCGTGCCGTGATACGCCTACACGGGGGTCCAGGTTCCTCGGTCCACACAGGGCAGGTCCCCTCTCCTCCCCCGAGCTGTGAGCTGCACCATCACGGCTCCATTTGCCCCCATCTGTCCCCATCTGCCATGGTCTACCCTGCTCACCCCGGCACATCCATCTTTCCAAATAGCTGCTCACGTTGTGTCTGCCATTTTTTCACAAAGCGTTAAGGGCTCCATATTGCTTGTAAAATAAAGCCCAGATTTCTTTCATATCCCTGCACAACCCGGGCCATATTTTCGCCAAGTGTCTCCTTGGCCTCTAAACACGGAGGCTGCCAACTCCTCCCTTCTCTCAGCTTTCTCTCACAAGAACGTTTTGTGGGGCCTTGAGCGCCTCTTCCAGATGGCTGTTCTGTCACTCACTCTCCTTTTGCTCACCCTTCAAATGTGGGGACAATGGACTCCTAGATATTTGGCGATGGCCCACTTCCCACCTGTAGGGGTTGGCTGGAGCTGCTGGAACAAATGCCACACACCTAGTGGCCTGGGCAGCACACATCTATTGTCTTATGATTCTGAAGTCCAAGGACAAGGTGTCCGCAAGCTTGAGGGCTGTGGAGAAAGGACCTGTGCCAGGCCTCTGTCCTTGGCCTGTGGAAGGCCACTGCCTTTGCCCTGTGTCTCCTCACGCTGTCTTTCTTCTCCGTGTGTCTCTGCATCCAAACCTTCCCTTTCTGAAAGAACATAAGTCGTGGTGGACTAGGGGTTCACCCTACGCCAGTGTGGCCTCGCCTTCACTCATGACATCTGCAGGGACCCTGTCTCCAAACGAGGGCACATTCCAGGCCCCTGGGGGTCGGGATTTGAGCACAGGGAGTGGGGGTGGGGACATGACTCAACCCGCCACCCGCCTCACATCCCAAACTCAACAGCTGCCACCCCAGTGAGGCTCAGGGTGTTCCCTCAGAAATGTGGCTCCATCACCACAGATGTGACACACCCCACAGAGGGCACTCTCCCTCGTGACCAGTGTCTCCTCTCAGCCGTTTCAGCTGCTATTGCTTGCGCTGCCTTCCCCCGACACCCTGGATGAAACTTGGAAGATGAGGTCAGCTTCTCTCCTGGACCTCACACCCCACCCCGCTTTTCATTCTTTATCCCTCAAGCCTCTGAGCTCTCCACTGCTCAAAGACCGACTGCCCGTACTGGATTTTCTGCTTCTCACTTTCCGTTGCCTTCTAAACTCATCCCTTCCCTCTGCCCTGATTAAAATTATGTCTCTCCATCCTCTGTCTTTAGAAAGCAATTCCTGCTTCCTCCAGGAAGCCTCCAGGGCCTGCCCAGTGGAAGAACCTCTCGTGAAGCCTTCTGTCTGCAACAGTGGCTAGTTCTTGTCCGAGCGCCATGATGGGTGACTGGATTTTCTTGTCGCTGTGTCTTCCCTCCTTACAAAGCTCCCTTTGTAAGCTCTTGAGAGGAGGGGTATGTCTAACATGGCTTTGAATACCTCAGAGCACTCAGCACCGTGACCCATACTCAGGAGGTGAACAGTCATTCTCTGCTGCTGCTCGCGGTGGAGGCGACGGCCTGGGACGGCGTCGGTGGAGGGAGGAGCATGAGTCGTCCCATCACAGGGCTCTTCCAGGCACTTGCTTCCCTTGTGTCTCCGCCCACAAAACGTGGCTCTCAGGATTTCCTCTTGGGCTTTCTCGTCCTTTCCCCAGACCCAGAAACTCACCTTTCTAACCGGCTGGTTATTTCCACATTAATGTTGCACCATGGCCCATGGATGCCATACCGAAAGCTGGCTCACCCTCTTGGGCTTGCCTCTGGGCACTCATTCGAGGTCATCTTCGCGCTTCCCTGCTCAGGGCAAACACTCTCGGCCCCACACCCGGGACTCACAGCAGGGTGAGTCCCAGCAGGGTGGTGGCTGTGTTTCCCAAACTTGCCAGGAGGGCATGGCCTCTCTTGCACGCATCTCCTTAAACCTTCTTATCTGTGAGCAATTGTGAAAAATCAAGGCACTGAACAGTCGCACGCAGCGCTTGGCTCAGGTTATTGCTGAAGAAGCTCAACTCAGCAGCTCATTTGCTTGCTTGCTTGCTTTTTATGAACCCCTGTTCTCTAAGTCTTGATCTTACACTGGCACTAATAGTCAGATCTTCTCTACTGAAGACTGTGCTACCTGGAGGCTGGAGGTATGAGTTCCAGTCCTGACTCTGCTCCCTGCCCTCTGAGAAACGAGACAACTCCGTCGACGTTTCTGGTCTTAAATGCTCACTTTCTAGAGTGAAGGTGACGCTCTGCCTCCCAGAGTGACCAGAGAACCCCAGGAGATGTTCATACAGGCACATGGGCCCGGGAAAGAGGGACTGAAGTAAGGTTTCCTGCAACGCTGGTTTCGAACATAGGAATTTGTTCCCGGGCAAGTGATAGACCAAGCATAAAGCAAATGTAGTGTCTGTTGATGCCTAACTTCCTCTGCCAGAAATATGAGATGGACACCAAAAACCGCGTCCAACTGAAAGAACCACATAGGAATGAACAAGTTTTGCGTGAACATACCCACGCACACCTCAAAGCCCAAGCACACCCTCCACGTGTTGTGGTGAGCCACCCCACCTGGCATCACAACCTTTCCATCAATTTCAAGCCCTTCCCCAAGTCACAACATCACAAGCTCCACAGCCCACTTCCTCAAACAAAGGGCTCTGTTTCTCTCTCTCTCTCTCTCTCAGAGATGAGGTCTCACCACGTTGCCCAGCCTGGTCTCGAACCCTTGGGCTCAGGCAGTACTCTCACCTCAGCCTCCCAAAGTGCTGGGATTGCAGGCACGAGCCACTGCACCCATTGCCAGGGTTCTCTTAAGATGAAGGCCCGGGGTAATTGTGGCACTCGTGTATTTCTTAAGCATTTAACCTGGAAAGAACTGTGGTAAGGTTTTGTTGTACTGTGAATGTGTCGCCGGTGTGGCTTTGAGTGTGTGTCTCTAACCTCTTTTATTCCATAAAGCATGGTGGTCTTCATGGTGTGACTTTGCACTGCGCCGTGGCTTTTAGGCATGTTTGTGACACATGGTAGCATTTGTGCTGTAGACTAGAGCTGATTCGAATCATCACTCCACACAGCTGGAGAATGAGAACGGTCCCCTTGTCTTGTAGGAATGTCATGAAAGAAAACCAGGTGGCACAAGTCTCTAGCATCTGCCACACTGCACCGTAGGCATCTGCACGGTGGCATTGAGTGCAGGATGGAGTTCATCACATGCTGGGAGGAGCACCCTGCCTTCCCAGGACGCTGTGTCTTCACTGGACAATTCTGGGGTGGAGGGCTGCTCTGAGTCGGGTAGATGTGGGAAAGCCATGTTGATAATTCGTATGAGGGTGACAGTTGCCTCAAAAGGAAAAGTGTTTCTTCCTCTGTTTATATTTTTAGAGTTTGGCTGCCTACCTTTGAGGTAGGCTCAGAAGTTTGATTAGACAACCAATCATTTATTCTAGGGTGAATTGACTTAACTTCTACTGGTCACCCTTTAAACGTTAGAAAACACCCCAAGGACGTGTAGGAATAAATCCCAAACCCAGTGCTTCGGGGGGCAAACAGGTGCCACATTCCCATCCACCTTGTCACACACGTTCCTTTTTGCGACTTTATGCAACTCTCCGTGCACATATTAATTCAACGTGTACCTACGTGGCATCAACTTCTGCGAAAAGTGCAAGGTAGAAGCTGCAGACACACAGAGGACTAACATATGCAACTTGTTTTCAAGGAACTTAGAGAAAAGACAGGCAAAAATGGCAGTGACGTAGGACAGCAAAGTCTGGGTGTCCCAGAGACCGGGACGCGGCTCTGGGGAAGGTGGGACCGCACTTGGCTCAGGGGCTTCCGGAGAAGCTGGGCCGGCCTCCCACCGAGCGGACTTGGAGACGAGCCTCGAATGTGCGCCGGATGTCCAGGAAGCAGTGAGTGGCCAGTACTATCGTGTGACTGCAATGGTAACCATAGTGTGTTTGAAATCAGTATCATAAATGCAATTTTACCCCAAATATTTATTTACATCTTTTTCTATTCTGCTCGAAGAGACTTGCACGAAATTACTAGGCATGGACGCCTCCCGATTCTGCATACGCACAGCCGACGCGCCAACATGCCACATAGTCAAACCTGACCCTCCCATCCCCACACACCTGACAACACCACATTCCCCATGCTCACACCGAATCTACTGCATTCCAGTGCTCACACCTGACTCTCCTCAGTCCTCGTACTCACACCTGACTCTCCCATTTCTCATGCTCACACCTGACTCTTCGATCCCTGACGCTCACACCTGTCTCTCCCCACTCCCTCCACTCTCTCTTATTCTGGGTGCCCCCATCTCACTCCCCACAGATCGGCAAGATTTTCTTCGCTTCTTTCCCTCGTTTACTTTCAAATCTCTCACCTTGGTCCGTTTACAGCAGATCCTAGGTACGTTGTGCCTTTTAACTTGAATTCTGGTTGACGTGACATCCAGGGTGATGCTGTGATTTTGTCGTGCAAGCCACGGAGGCCATTTCAATTCAGAAAATTCCACCCATGGGTGCCGCGTTTGCATCTCCCGTGAACAGGCCGTGTGCGCTCCCTCTTGAATGAGCACAGCAGTGGCGAAACCAGCCCTGGAGCAGCGGGGGAGCGCGCCCGGCCACCTCATAGCAACCGCCGGGTTTCCAAGGGCAGATAGCTCCTTCCGGCCCCAAGCAACAGGAAGCAGCCTCAACACGCGCCTCGCACAAGATCTCTAATACCCATTAGTGCTAGGGCCTGTTACCTCAATCATGAGTGGCAGAGGCCTAATTACGCAGGTAATTAGAAGTTATAACACTGGCAATATTAAAGAGAGAACTTCTAGAGCCCATTAACAATGTTACTTTAAGTGATCTGGCTGTGAACTGTTCAAATCTCTAATTACATTACACGTCTATCTTAAAGGGTGATGTAATTAACTGATGGGAGAGGGGACTAATGTATAGTGACGACTGTACAGCCCTTGTGAGGACTATTTTCACAGGAATGGGCCTCAGGCACGCCATGGAGTCTCCTTCCACCTCCCTGTATACAGTGTGCGGCTTAAAAAAATCCTGCTCTCCATATGTTTATGTGCATTTTGTGCACAAATATTTTCATTGTCTCATCTCTCTATGTGTTTCTTCATATTTGTGGTGCATTTGCCTAAACCTGGTTTATGCTAAACCAAGTTACCTTTAGTTTATACATATATTTAGATTCTTTTTCTTTTGATACACACAAACATTTAAACAATTATACTTTTGTGTGGACGGTAGGATTCCTGTATTCTGGTGATATAAAATTATAAAGAAGCCTTGAATAATTAATATACCCTTGAATTTCTGTGACCCAAGTAATACATTTTGTTTGGCACATATCATTGTATCTTGGTTTTCTGAAACAATTTACCGCGAAATCCAAATTGCTTTTTATTTAAGCCCCGGGAAGAGTTGCTTATTTAGTAGAAGCCGTATTTTACTGCAATATTGAGATGAAGTGGTTTAAAAAACAAAAAGGAAGGGGGGCTTCCAGGAAGGACAATATCTCAAGCTGCCTTTATTAAGAGATTTGCTTTTTATTTTATGTCAGCTTTCATTTGAAAATCATCTACTAATTCATTACACCACATTTAATTTATGGATATTAAAAATGACATCTCCCGCATTTGAAATCACTTATCTCCGGGTGCCGTTCCAGCTGGATTCAGGTGAAGGCCACAATGTCTCTTTCTTCCTGAAGCCAACAGCCCCCTGGCACCCTCCCCTCCTTTCTGGTGCTGGCTTGTGCGTTCCCGGGGCAGCCGGGGCCAAGGAGCAAAGGGAACATCGGAGGAAGAAGCCTCCTCCTTCTCTCCCTCACCCCGTAGCCGGGCACACTGCGCCCCAGCCCCCACTCACGGTCCCCTTTCCACATCTGCTTAGGCGGGAGCAGGTTCGCCGTCAACGCAGGAGTTGACACTGGAGCCCGAAGCCAGTCATCCAAAGGGTCCGGGTTGGCCGCATCAGCTGGGAGGCGAGGTGGAAAGAGCTAGAAGCAGGGGTGTGGAACCCACCCGTGGCATCTCGTCCTCACCCATGCTGAAGGAGTGACTGTGCGGAACCTGTGCCTGCTGACCAAGCTACTTTCCTCATGATAGCGAGGCCGGGGCACCAGCCCCAGCAGTCAGGAGGCGCTCGTGGGGAAGGACCGGGGAGACCCGGCTTAGAGGGCTTGGGAGGCACTAAGGACACACAGAGGACGGTGCCTCTGCGTCCCGGGTTTCCAGCGGGGCACCTTCCCGAAGTTCTCTTGAGCTCCCTCCCAACTTGAAAATGCTGGGCTCGGCGGCTCAGCCTGTAATCCCGCGCCTTTGGGAGGCTGAGGTGAGTGGATCGCCTGAGCCCGCGGGTTCGAGACCCGCCTGGGCAGGCGGGACCTCATCTCTACAATAAAAATCAAAAAATCAGCCGGGCGTGGTAGCGCGCGCCTGTTA
>NW_007100023.1:22400-46227 GCF_000164805.1 Carlito syrichta | reverse complement strand
AAAAAAAAAAAAAAAGAAAACACGGGAGGCTGATGAGGCCCTGTGTGTCCTCTCTCTCTCTCTCTCTCTAGCAGACTCCGTAATTACCCACCCCACTCTTCTTTCCTTTCTAATAGAATCCACTTTTTCCAAGGTTTGCACCCTCCTTGCTGTGGTCCCGAGCTCCGAGGGAAACGTCCCATCCCAACTCCAGAGAGATCTAGATTGCCGTTGGCTCTGTTCCCTCAGGCACAGGCGTGGACAAGCCTATGACATACCTCCAGCTGGCCAGAGCCTCAAGGAAGTCCGTGGAGGGGTTTCTGGCGGTGACTGCTTCGCTCATAAGATGGGACACATGGAAACATATTTTCTCTTTATCCCTTGAACACTGTCATGGGAGAACCTGGTTGTGTTTGAAGGAGTGGGCATGACCTTGAAAAGAACCAGCCTGAGGTCAAGGCAGCACCCCCAGGACGGCAGAAAGGGCAAGGGAAAAGAAAAACTGGCACCATGTTCACTGAATGAAGAGCCTTGACCCAAGCTTCTTTTGGGGCTTCTTTTGATTTGAGATTAAAGCAAACGATTTTGCTTGTGGTTGAAGACATTTACATTGGCGTTTTCTGTGCTTTACGGCCCAAAGCATCCCATTGCAGTTTGTTTATCTGGTTGTTCTTGTCACAGATGAGCCTAAGTGGAGGGCAGAGCAAGGAAGCCCACACTGGGCCATTTGCTCACGAACACAGAGCAGAGTGGGGCTGCTGATTCTGAAAAACAAGCAGTGTGGCTTGTTAAAGTCCCACCCTCATCTTCCTAGAGAGTGCCAGGCCCCTCGTAATGAGAGACAAATGAAGAATGAATTCGTGAATGACATTTTAGAGACACTGAAAAACCAGGGCATTGGATCACAGCATAAGCTATCTGGAAAGGGCTTTTCTGGGCTCGAACCCCTTCTGTCTTGAGATTATCCTGAATCGGCTCCAGAGCACAGGCCTGGTTTCACAGGTTCCCTTTGACTTTCAGACAGGATTCCTTTTTTCCTGGGCAGTTGAGCTGCTCTTGCCCAGTTAAGAACAGAGCCAACTTCCACACAAACATTTTTTAAATTTTTTTTCTGTATTTCAATAGCTTTAAGGGGTACACGTAGTTCTTGGCTACATGGCTGTATTGTATAGTGGTGAAGAAGTCTGGGCTTTAAGTGCACCCATTACAGTCACCTGTGCACAAAAGTCTTTTGATGATTCGAGTCTCTTCTTTTCCTCACATTCATTTAGAGAATGTGAGTTTATGAAATTCCACTGGAAACATCAGCTGTAGGTTTAGCCTTTCTGTCAGAGTGGTTGTTTATGGAAAGGAGGAAAAGAGAGAGGGTGAGCATTTATACTACTTATTGTTGTATTTCCAACAGCTGATAAAGTTCCCACCACATTGTAGGTATTCATTCAATGCTGAGCACCCAGGTGAATGAATGCCATTTATTGTGCTATTTCATCAACTAATCCTCACATCAACTCTAAACATAGGTATCACTAATCCCAATTTATAGAGGCCTACATTGACTCAGAGACCTCTGGTAACTCGCCCAAGTTTACCGTTAACAGTTCCAGATTTCCAGTTCATGTCTTTCTGACTCTATCTACAGTCAGTGCTTTGTCATGGCCTCTGGGAACGTACGACAAGAAATTTCAGGGTGAATTAAATTTGTAGTTGTTATCCTCCGTTATGCCTTTTTGGGTTTTTTTTTTTTTTAAGCACAAGTTGCAATTTTTAAAAATATATATAAACATCAGCTAATTTGGATTTCGCTGTCACCAAAGTATACAGAATGAATAAACAAAAAATAAAATTTCTTCCATTCTCACCGCAGGTAGCCTGTAGGCTACGTGCGTCTGCGCCCAGATACTGCTTCAGGAGTGGCATCCGTCTCCATGAGAAAGTGCTGGCAATCACACACGCACACACTCTTGGTGAAAGGCCACAGGGCTCTTCCACAGGGTGCAAGAGCTAAGAGGCTTTCGCAGCTCACCAGCGCCGACACTAACCCACTTTGCATTCCCCACCAGCCGCACACACAACATTTCACCCCTCGTGGGCCCGCTGCACAGTTTCCCAGGCCACATGGAAGGGAGGATCGCGGTCATTAGCAGCTCTCCGTCATCAGAGACACGACTTGACAAGCTTATTCGCAGAGGCCTTGCGGGGACTCCTGGCCTGCCTTCCCGGCACAGGACGAGCATGAGCTGACCGCACCCCGGGTTTCCACGGGTCGTGCCTGTGTTTGAAAAAATAAGTTCGCTTTCCCAACTTTTTTATGTAATCAAAGGCATGGCTCCTTAGCCCCCCAAATCTAGATGTCGCCTGACCAGGGTGAACAGTCCATCAGCCACACACTTCCTGACACAAGCCAACCACTGTGTGCTTTAGACGTCTCAGGATGAGATTATTGAGTCATTTTTTTAATCACTGTAAAACATCAGAGAATTAACTTGGAACACGTGGGAAGGCCTCGGCAAAAAAGGAAATCCTATGAAGTGTAAAGAACTTTTCAGCTAAAATTAGTGATTATTAACATTTGAAAATTATGAACTCGACGGGAGCACTAAAACATTTTCCTTTTTAAGAGCATTCCATGAGAAACACACTCTGAAAACATGTGCAGAGCTTGGGACTGTACGGCGAGTAGCACTGACGTTAAATGAAGGCATTTACACCCTCAGGAGTGGTTTTTTTTTTCCCTACTTTTAAAATTGTTTTTCTTGAGTTCAAAATTTACTACTACACCAAAACCAACTCACGCAGAATTATGCACTTCTGCAATCCTTTTAAGCTGCCTGTGTGTTATTGCGTGTGTCCGTGTAGGCTCAAGCACGTGCATGTGGGCTCGTGTGCACAGCTGAATGACACCTTCATTCAAGATGTGCCTCCAGCCCCAACAAGCAGTTGCCGTGGTTGTCTTGCCTGGTATGGGTTTTTAAGAGCTGAGAGTCCCGAGGACTGTTTTCCAAGGAGGTAGTGCTCATAGATTCAGCTTTTAGCGGTTTTTGTATAGGAAGTCAGGACATAGGTGTGGCTTGCTCCAAGTGCGAATAACTTATGTGGCTGGTGTTATCAGGAAGTGGTCAGGGCCAGGGTTTTGTTCTAGAAACCCAAGACGGTGCTAGGAGGGAGATGGCAAGAGATCCCCTTCCGTGGACATTTCTTTCCCCCTTTTTTTTATCAATAATATTTTGATATTGTGGGGTACAATATTTTGATATTGTGGGTACAGTTAAGGGTTAGGTATACAAATATGCTTCGTTCAGGCACCCTTGTTGATAAGGGGTGTCTCCCCGTCCCCAGACAGATATTGACTATCGTTAATCCCACCTCCCTTCCCCTCCCCCCCATAGTTTCCCACCACTGTCAGTCCTTTTCTTATAGTATTGCTGAGATCTTATAGTATTTCTGAGATCTTTTTTTCTGTGAGAGGTCACTCAGTATTATTGACTCCAGTTCCATCCAGGTTGCTGCAAAGTTCATGATTTTGTTCCTTTTTATGGCTGCGTAGTATTCCATCATGTATATATACCACATTTTTTTAATCCAGTCCTCTTTTGATGGACAGTATGATTGCTTCCAGGTTCTTGCTATTGTGAACAATGCTGCAATAAGCATACATGTGCAGGTATCTTTTTTATAGAGTGATTTGAATTCTTCAGGGTATATTCCCAGTAAGGGGATCGCAGGGTCATATGGGAAGTCAATATTTAGAGCTTTTAGGAATCGCCACACTGTTTTCCACAGAGGTTGCACTCCCACCAACAGTGTAGGAGTGTTCCCTTTTCACCACACCCTCTCTAGCAACTGTTATTTTTTGAGTTAACTCCACTCAGAGTGGCAATGATCAATAACTCCTTCCCCTTTCTTACGGCTCCCGCAAAGGAGGCAGGAAGGCCATGGAGGCTTCACTGCCTCAACAGTCCGATCTGAATCTGATTTCTGTAATGTTAACAGTTTCCCCTCTCCCAATCTTTGGCTGAAATTCCTTCCAACTTTACACACACTCCTACCTAACGAGGAGACTCCGGACAGTGTTTGAAGGTAGCAGTCTCACGCTGACGTAGAGCTGCCGTGATTCTGGGGTTGACTTCCTGACTTAACCAAATTCGGTGCATTTTAAACACTCTTCTTCCGATCTGGAAGTAAGGGCAGTTGGAGTTGGTTGTCAATGAACTGAGTCTTCTCACCAGCTTCAATACCGACAATGTAACGTTTTTGTATTTAGGCTACAACATACTCTTAAAAAATATTAAGGACCCAAAGAGCTTCTGTCTATGTGAGTTTTAACTAGAAATATTTACCATACTAAAATTAAAACCAAGAAAATTTTAGAACATTTGTTCATTCACTTAAAATGACAACAATAAGCCATTACACTTTAGCCTTTTTATTAGAAACAACTGTGTTTTCCGGGAAAAGAAATATCTTGGGGAGAAGAGTGGTGTTATTTTGAATCTGGCTTCTGAGAAGACAGCTGGACTGTCATGGTGCTTCTGTGTAGACCCTGCTGCTGGCTGCTGTTTCGGCTGACACCGGCAAGAAAAGCAGGGGAACACCACTCCAGGGTTAGGAAAGGGAGGAGCGTGCCAGCAGTGTCTTCAGGTAATAATGGTGGACAGTCCACTTGGACGCTACACTAACACATGGCAAGTGTCAGTGCCTTGGAGGTCACTCGCAGTGTGGCATCTAAGAGCATGTCAGTGGACATTGTGTGATCGGTCTCCGGGCCTCTCCTACACTTTGAAAGAGTCTTTTACCCATTTGTGACTTCGTAACTTCATGCACTGGTCCTCTGAGAAATACTGGCTCACTGAGTTCAGCAGTTGCCCCAATTCATCCCACAACAGTCAATAGTGTGTTCATCAGTATCACCACCAGTTTCATCAGAAAGTCCCTTAAGACTTGGGACGCTACTAAGCTCATTGTGTTGCAAGTGTTCAGGAATTATTAACTGAAAAATAAAATGTTGCCATTGGCAGCAAATCTGCCAGTTGTTTTCCTTGAAGGGACAGGCCATGACTTTGACTTTCAAGGAAACATCTGCCAAACACCCTCGTCTCGGTAGCCATGGCCTATCTCCAGGTGTCTTTTCAAGTGAAGCTGGCCTTCCGGGAAGGAGAGTGGCCAGTTCTGTTTGTAATTCAGCCAGTTCCACCGGTGTCTCGTGGAGACACCCCATCCCTGTGTGGAGACGGCCCGTGTCAGCACAAAGAATCTTGCAAAGTCACACCCTCCAGGGGAGCGGTCATACATTGGCAACCTCTCCTGCATTGTCAAATCCGTTCATAAATCGGTTTACGTGATTATCATTTTTACTGTGACTGTGAGTGTGTGTGAGTGTGTTACTGCGTGTGAGTGGCATGGATGAGTGTCACTCGCTGCCTGGGTGTGGACACAGGCACTTTCCCCACCACCAATTCTGCCCCGTCGGGGCAAACGTCAACATGGTTAAGAGGCGAAGTCCCGTCCCGGCATCGTCATGAAAACAGTTTTGCTCTTGGGTCCCCCCACAAATGTTCTGGGGCGCTCCAGGCACCTGGGTGCCCACCTGGTGAGAATTGCTGATCACGGATGAAGGTCAAAAAAAATCTCCAGAACTTCAAGAAAAGGCTCAACAGCTCCGATGGAGGCTCTGGTGTCAGTGGGGCGAGCCCATCTGTTGAGGGGTTAAAATGTGTGAAGCCCTTTGAGAGCGCTTTCTAGAAAGAGCTGGCGTGTCAACCTGTAAAGGGCTTAATGGCCCCTGCAGCGTCAGGGACGGTGTCTACCAAGTCGTGTGTCAAGGCAGAGAAAGGGCTCGGCGCCTAGGCTGACGCCGGTGCTCCTGATCAGGCTGAAGCAACGTGTCTTCTCGACTGGTGGACTGAGCCCCCGCCTCTTGCTTGAGTGTTGCCAGCCCCACTGCGGGTGGGGCAGCTCTGGAAACCCCAGTTCACCTGCTGTGGGTGGAGCGGGTGGGGTGCTCGTCTCCGTAAATCTAGAACCGTAGGTGATTTGAATAAAGACCGTTACTCAGGTTTTTAACAAACCAGTAGGAATGTGACTTGCAGCCCATGAAAACAAAATAGTTTGACAAAAATCTTCCAGAGTAAGGTAAATGTCTTAGGGGCTCAGTGAGCCAAATGTCCAAAATGTTAACCTGTGGGCGATACACATTTCAGACCATACATTCATTTTTTTTTTTTTTTTTTAGCAATCGAAGACAATACACACTAACAATGGCTAGAGCTGCAGTCAATCTTTAGAATGCAATTTATGCCTTGGCAGTTTTCACTGTTTTGGGTGAATACAGGTTTTTGAAAGCTTTCTGGCTTCGATTCAGGCAAAAGCACAACAAGGCTGAAAATGTACAGTGTTAGGAGGCACTCAGACTCATGCCAATGGCAGCGACTCCTGGCTCATTTGTTTCAAAGGTTGTGCATCTGATTATAAGTGTCTCTAATAAGCTTTTGGGGGGGAACAGAATGGGGTCGTTCTAAAAACATACACAGGAAATGCCTTGCTAACATGCATTGATGCTTTAAGAATGCAGATATTCCATAACTAGTTTGTTCAGGAAATACCTTGCAAATTATTTGCAAGGTAATTGTAAGTCCTGCTTGGACCAGTTGTTGATCACTTTATTACTGCTTAATAAGCCATTAAGGAGACTACATAACTGTGATACAATTATTTATTAAACCTTTTACAATGAAATGAGCACTTAGAGAGAGAAGACTGTCTTGGCTTTATCTTAACCCATAATTATAATGTATTTACCATGTGTTTTTTTATGTCATTGATGCACAGCAAATTGTATGTATGGTGATTTCACGCTTTATCCGTCCGGGTGGTTATTTTATAAACGTGCTAAATCTAATTAGGATATATACAGCCAAGAAAACCAGCCACCGGCATAAGCTCCGCCCACCGGTCATGTGCTGCCTGATTTCATTCCCTTTATTCCAGAGTAGACGCAGATTGGTGTCCGGTTAGAGGGTTGGGTGGCACGTTCCAGACAAAAAGAAAGACTTTTTTTTTCCCTCTGGGAAGTGGCTGGTGGGAAAAATCTAGGCACCTGTCCCCACAGAGCTAACTGGGGGAGCCAGTGTCCTCCTGGGATTGCGAGCTCTTGTACCCCAGCTGTGCACACGTGTGAACTGATGGGCTGACCTGTGCTAATTTCTGCAGTCACAGAGGGCTCGCCGGGCTTCTTGAAGAGCAAATTGTATATATGGTGATTTCACGCTTTATCCGTCCATCTAGGAAGATGGGTCTAACCACTCATGTTTGTGTCTCATGATGTGAGGTGTGACTCAACAATGCAGACAAAAATAAGTATTACAGGGGGAACACTAAGAGAACCCCTCGAACCCTAGACAGAGGACATACTTCTATATCTAAAGATTTAAGTGTTCCTGCAAAACTAAGGAAATGCAAAATGATGGTTTGCTACCTAGATTTGAAGTGACAGTGCAACCTGGGTTTCAGACTCAGCTCTGGCACTTTGAGCTGTGTGATCCTGGGGAAATGATGGAATCTCTCTGAGCCCTTGTTTCTTCACCTATAAAATGAGGAGACCATTGCACCTATGGCACAGGCTTCCTGTGCAGATGAACAGATTGGAGAGCCCATGAACAGAGCTTAGCACTGTGCCTGGCAAACAGTAGGTGCTCAATAAATGGTAGTAATGGTCCTTGTTGCCACCTTTGGGAAACATAATGTGTAAATCCCAGCTCTCCTTTCTCCATCACCATGCTGTAGGTAATGCTGGAGCCAGGGGGTGAGCTGGTGCCTTGGTGCCCAGTAGGGGACAGGCAGGGACATTGTCTAGAGACCCCAGCTCGCCCCCCACCCCCCAGGCCGTGGCTGCCCTGCTCCCTCCACTGGCCATGGAGCCTAGGGAAAGACACCATCAGGCAAGGGGTTCATCCCGATGGTGAGGACAGAGCAGAGGAAAAAGAGTCCACCAGCACATTGCACCCCGGAATTACCATATTTTGTCTCTCCTTCTTTTATCTGGAAGAGCTGATAAATACATTCTATTCAGAAGACCATGGAGACAGGCTGTAGAGAAGGGTGCCGTAAGGCCCTTTGCTCTGCAAGATGTGTTCTGTGGGACTGGTGCCAGGTTCCATGCTCTGTGAGCGTGGGCACCTTTGGGAGGCATGTGTTAATCTGGGGGCAGGAACCTGTCTGTTCTAGAAAGAAGAACATGTGCTTCCAATGTGTGTGGGTTTTTTTCATTTCTTTATTGTGGAAAATTCCCAACATACCCCAAAGTAGAGGGACTGATGCCATAACCTCCCTTGAGTCCATCAGTGTTATCAGCGTTTGGCTGATCTCACTTCCCCCGTAGATTTCTCTCCCTTCTTACCAGGTTATAAAAGTAATTCCCGACGTTGTTGTTCATCAGTAATAATATTTCAGACTGTGTCTCTAAATGCTGAGGGTTTTTAGAAAACATAAGCAACATCATTACTGCACCTAAAAATTAACAAAATGTACTAATGGTTTCTTAGATATGACACCAAAGACACAGAAAACAAAAGAAAACAGATAAATTGGACTATACAAAAATTAGAAGCTTTTGTACATCGAAGAATACTATCAGGTGAAAGGGTAGCCTATGGCTTGGTAGAAAACATTTATAAGTCATGTAACTGATTATGGATCAATATCCAGAATATATCAAGAACTCCTACAACTCAACCACAAGAAACAACAACAGTAACAACAAAAACACAGCAGATCAAAAATGGGTGAAAGACTTGAATGGACAGTTCTCCAAAGGAGATGTATACAAAGTGCCAATAAGCCCATCAAAAGATACTCAACATCATTAATCATTAGGAAAATGCAAGTCAAAACCAAAGTAAGATATCTCTTCACATTCATTAGGGTGACCATTATCAAAGAAAAAAAACAACAGCAAACAAGAATTGACGAGGAAGGGGAGGAACTGGGGCACTTACGCACTGTTGGTGGGAATGTGACATGGTGGAGTGGCTGGGAAACACAGTATGGCAGTTCCTCAGCAAATGAACATGGAATTGCCACATGATCCAGCAATTTCCCTTTTAGGTATATAACTCAAAGAAACTGAAAGTAGGGTCTTGAACTGGCATCTGCACACCCATGCTCATAGCAGTGTCATTCGCGGTAGCTAAAAGACAAAAGTGACTCAGTGTCCATCAACGGGTGAATGGGTCCCTCCAAACCTTGGACTATTACTCAGCCTTGACAAGGAAGGACGTTCTGCCTGCCACCACACGGATGAGGCTTGAAGACATTATGTTGAGTGAGATAAGCTAGTCGTCAGAGGACACCTATGGTATGATTTCATTTATACGAAGTTCCCGGAAGAGTCAATGCATAGAAACAGAAAGTAGAATGGAGACTCCCAGGGGTAGGAAGGAGGGTCTCAGGGAACCATTGGTTACTGGGGACAGAGTTCCAGTTTGGTGAGCTGTAACCTACTCAGAGGATGGTGATGATGGTTCCACATCCATGAGAAGGTACTTAGTACCCCAGAACTGTGGACTTTAAATGGTTAAATAGTAAAGTCATGTAACAATTTTCACAATTTTAAAACAGAGCAATTGGCAAAACCCAATCCTATTATTAAATATGCAGTCAGTGTTCACAGTTTCCAAATTGTCTTATAGATGCCTTTTTCCTGCTGGTTTGTTCAAACACAACTGAGGGGCCTCTCGTGTCTCGGTTAGTCTGGGACGGTTCTCCTCACCACCCTCCCACCCACTACTTATGTGTTGAAGAAGCAAAGTCCAGTAGATGCTGCCATACTCTGCATTTTGCTGACTGAACCCCACCCCTACAACTCTGTAACTCAAGGGTCTCCGACCCCTGGACTCTGGACAGGTACCGGTCCGTGGCCTGTTAGGAACTGGGCCGCACAGCAGGGGGTGCATGGCAGGCAAGCAAGCAAAGCTTCAGCTGTATTCACAGCTGCACCCCATCACTCCCATGGCCCCCTGAGCTCTGCTTTCTGTCAGATCAGCGGTGGCATTAGATTCTCCTGGTAGCACGAACCCTATTGTGAGCTGCACATGCGAGGGCTCTGGGTTGTGGTTCCTAATGAGACCCTGGTGCTGAGGTGGAAGGAGCTGAAGTGGTGATGTTCGCACTGGGGAGTAGCCACATACAGATGAACATGAGCGGTGAGGTTTGATTGCATGTCCCTCCCTGCCCCTGTCCTTGGGAAAATCGTCTTCTGTGAAACCTGTCCCTGATGCTAGAGAGGTTGGGAACCGCTGGTCTGACCCACCTCTGTCCTCTGCATTTTCTGTAAGTCGACCATTCCTTCTAGACCAATGCCATTCACCAGGGCTTTCTTTAGTGATGGGAACATTCCAGGTCCATGTGGCTACGAAGCCCTTGAAATGTGGCTGGTGCAGCCACAGAGCTGTGTCTTCATTTAATCTCATGTTAAGGAATTACATGTCAAATATCTTCAAAAAGCCAGTTCTGGGCAGTGCAGTCCTAGAGTCGGGACCGGATTTGGGCTCTGTTTTCTTTGCATCCAGGAAACGTGCTGCTGGGTCATTTTCTCAGGTGGAAGTGGGTCTGTCCCCTGTGACGATGCTATGTTAGGAGCTGACACCATGCGGTTCCTCCTGTGGCGGGGATGCCATGGCTGGGCATTTCCGCAGCTGATTCCTACCCCCGGCCCCTCGGGGATCGGGTAGTCACGTCTCCGCATCACAGGTTGAGAAGCAGCAGTACGAGATGCCTGCAACTCACACGCCAAGGAGCGCTGGGGACAGCACCAAGTCCAAGCCGTTCAGTTCTCTGCCTGGTTTGATCTGGTTTCTCCCTAAAGTGTGGCTCTTTCGTGGCTTGTGGACAAAACCATGACCTTCGGCCGCAGCCTCCTTTCCAGGAGCCACCTACCGGGACCGGCAATTCTGGAATATGTGGCTTCCTCTGACTGCCTCTTCTGTGTTTCCCTGTGCGTCCACCCATTTTCCCCTCCTGCTGTGGGACCAAAATCCTGAAACACGTTGACCTTGACTCCTGTGACCAGCCCTCTGCTCTGTGAAAAGAAAATCAGCTCCCCGAGGATGTCTTCATAGGTGTGAATGGATCGATTTATTTTCTTCTCTAGTCATTTTTCTTTGTTTCAGATGAGGAAACTGACCGTGATGAGCAAGTGTAGCTACTGCTACGTGCCATCGGCATTGGCTGCTAGACTGCGGTCACCAGCCCACTGCTCTCAGGCCACGCGTGGCTTGGCAATCTCCCCCGAGCATGTGCGCAGAGGTGCATGGCATCGGTGAACAAATGGGGCTCCGTGAAGGCTCGCGGCTTCCCCTCAGTGACTTGACATCTGGTTGCAAAGGTAAAGGATTTCACAGCAGCTGAAAGCTCTTCCTCATGCATGCTCAGGAAGCCGAAGGAAGCCCCCCCCCCCCGTGTACGGGCCATGGCATGTGACTCCTCGGAGGGGAGCTGGCCTCAGTCCCTCTGAAGCACGTCCAAACCCCAGCCTTGCGCCGTCTTGCCATGTGGCCTCGGAGAGTCACCTATGCTTCCCGGACCTCTTGCCTCATCTGTAGAATGGAGACAAGGCCCCACCTTTATCATGGTGGTATCCCGGAAGGCATAGCCTGTCTCTGCAGATGGAGGAGGCCCCTGGATCTATTCAGCAGAAGAAGGAGGTTACTGAAGCACATGGGAGGGCCTTGTCCAGAAATAGCCTGCTCAAGTGACTTCATCAAAGAAAAACGTCCCCCTGTCCGGTTGGTCAAACAGGGTCAATGGCCCAGCAGGGACACCTGCACCAACTTGGGGCTTCAGCGTTGCGTGTGGGCGAATCCATGAGTCCTTCTCCACTCGTGCCTCCCAAACTTAGCCTCCTTGGGCTTGGACTCAGATGACCCTGCTGAGCCCGGCTGGAGCCCAGGCCAGATGGGCGGCTCTGCCCTCCTCCCACGAGCCAGGATGGCACACTCCCTGACCTCTCGTTCACCCAGGGGGCCACAGACCACCCCAGGTGGCCAGAAGGTGACGCATCAGAATCGATGTCTCCTCCAGATCCGGGCTGCTCGTTCTGGCAGGACTCCCCTGACGTCTCAGAGGACGCGGTTATCCCACAGAGACGCTGCATCTCTAAAGGCTCATTGCTGTACTTGAAGACGTTGTCCTCTAGAAGGTTCCAGAGGCGCCAGCTGTACAGACAGGGGAGGGCTTGGAGAACACACCCATAGCACTTCCTCGGAATGGCAGCCAGCCGCAGGAACTTAACACAGATTCTTGACAAAAAGGGGTCACAGTGCTTGACGTAGGTGCTGTGTCATGGAGTGAGTCTGATTCAACCTGCCGGTCCTCCAGGGAGGGGTGTAAAACCGTCTCCTTCCAAAGATTTACGAGCAGAGACTCTCAGACATCCCTGGGGAAGCGTGTGTGAACAAGATGGAGGGAAGGAAAGGCGGGCATCATACAATATAAATGATGCAGCCACCTCGTATCCTGGGGGTACATTGCAAGGCCCCCTGGGGGGGGTCTGAACCAGGGAGAGTGTGGAATCCCACATACATGCCGTGCGTCCCTATCCATACACACCTGTGGTATAATGTATACACGAGGCACCATGCATAAGCCATTCACAACAGTCACCAGAATGGAACTGTCCCAACGACAGACAGTGCCTGACTCCACAGACGGAAGAGCTGTGCTTCCCAGAGAACTCAGCAGCCTGAGCCCGTGAATTCTCCTTTCCTTGATTCGTCCTTGGTTCGTCAAGAACAATCGCTCTTGGCCTGAAGGAAGCTCTTCACGCCTCTCGTGGGCTCGTCCCAATTGCCAGCGCCTCCGCTCCTGCACTCTGGGGCCGTGGAAAAGCCAAAGAAGGGTGGCTTGAACTCAGGCTGCAAGCCCTGGACCCCACGACCGTCGACCTGGTCACCAAGAGGACCAAAAGCGACCAGCGGGTGTGGAGACGTTGGACAGAGGGCGGGTTCACGTCCCGGGTGGAACAGGGCACCATTCCACTTCACCCCGCAGAAGGATGTGCAGTGGGAAACTCGTGGATGGTTTATTTCTAATCCTTTTAGACGGAGGTTGATGACTGTGGATGGTGGAAACTGGAGAAAGGAAAACCAAAGAAAAGAGGTGACGGCTGTCTCTTGCTCCCCCAGAAACGGGGTTGTCGCTCCTTCCTAAACCACCCTCTCAGCTCCTCCACCCCCACTCACACACACACGCAGCCCGGGTTTCAATCCTGTCGCCCAAATCCCCTTCCCACTGACAAATGCTTGGCCCATCACCTGAATTTTCTGCAGCCTTCTGTCTTAAAGGGAAAAAAAAATACTTTTCAGAGACTTTTAGGAAAGAAAGAAGTTTTGAAATTAAATCAGATGCAACAACCGTCATGCAAACAACACACCTGTGGGTGCACATTCCAATCAGAAATTAACATGCCGTGGTCACTGACTCCGCCCGGGGAGTGGTGCTTCAGTGCCTGAGCGCTTGAGGAGTCTCCGTGGCTCCTGCAACTCTGTCTTGCACGCCACGCAACTGTTCTCCCTAGGGTCCTCGTGTGGGGCATGAGCTCTCTGGACTCACGCAGTCCATAGATCTGCTGCTTACCCTTTGACCTACATCTCCCTAACTCCCCGCCTCCAACCCAGCCCTGGTAACCACTGCTTTATTCTCTATCTCTGTATAGTTAACCGTTTCTTTTAAAATTCATATGTGAGTTAGACCATACAGTATTGTTTTGTTTCTTGTGACCAGCTTATTTCACTTAGGTAATGTCCTCAGGTCTATCCATGCGGTAGCAGATGGCAGGATCTCCTTTTTCAGGGGTGAGTAACATCCCACTGTGTGCATGTTGCCACAATTTCTTTAACCATTCTTCGTGACCCAGTTGGTTTTCTTTTTTTTTTTTTGAGTTGGAGTCTCACTCTGTCACCCAGACTGGAGTGCAGTGGCCGCTCTCGACTTGCTGGGCTCTGGCCATCCTTCCGCTCAGCCTTCCAAGTAGCAGGAACTACAGGCACACACTACCACATCCGGCTAATTTTTTTTGACTTATTGTAGAGATAAGGTCTCACCTGCCCAGGCAGGTCTTGAACCCGCGGGCTCAGGCAATCCACTCACCTCAGCCTCCCAAAGGCGCGGGATTGCAGGCTGAGCCACCGAGCCCGGCTCCAGGTGGTTTTCTTATCTCGGCTCTTGTGAATAATGCTGCAGTGAATGTGGGATTGCAGATACCCCTAGAAGGGAATGATTCCACCACCTTTTGGGCATGTCACCCGTGTGCAAAGAAGCATGGGTTTCTTGAACCTGTGTCCTATGATCTTGGTTTCCAGGCCAATCTGGGGGCACAGGAGGGCAGGAACAGTGTCCAGAAGAGGGATTGCTTCATCATACGGGGGATCTATTTTTTTTCATGTGTTTCGGAAGCTCCACATCGTTTTCCGTGAGGGCTTCCCCAATCTACCATCTCACCAACAGAGGGTTCTTTGCACCTGACCAGCGGGCACTGTCTTTCGATTCTTTTGAAACAAGCTGTCAACCGGGCTGGGTGGCTCAGCCTGTAATCCCGCGCCTTTGGGAGGCTGAGGTGAGTGGATTGCCTGAGCCCGCGGGTTCAAGACCCTCCCGGGCAACTTGGTGAGACCTCATCTCTACAATAAATTTTTTAAAAAATCAGCCGAGCATGGTAGCGCATGCCTGTAATTCCGGCTACTCGGAAGGCTGAGGTGGAAGGATCGCCGGAGCCCAGCAGGTCGAGGCTGCGGTGGCCGAAGAAACTAGCTGTCCTACTACGTGTGATGTTGTATCCCATGGGATTTTAACTTGCAGTGTCCTGATCATTGAGATGTCGAGCACCTTTTTGTATATCCGTTGGTCGGTTATTTACTATTTTTAGAGGCAGGGTCTCGCTCTGTGGCGCAGGCTGGAGCGCAATAGCACGCACGATCATGGTTCACTGCAGCCTCAAGCAATCCTCCTACCTCAGCCTTCCAAGTAGCTGGAAACACAGATGTTTACCACCACACCTGGCTAATTTTTTTACTGTAGAGATGAAGTCTCACCAAGTTGCCCAGGCTAGTCTCAAATCCCTGGGTACAGGCAAGCCTCTCATCTCTGCCTCTCAAAGTGCTGGGATTACAGGCATGAGCCACCGCACCCAGCAAAAAAAAAAAAAACTCCTAAGCATTGAATCTGTTTATTTGCAATTGTTCTGTTCTAGCTGTCTATTTCTTCCTGATTCAATCTTGGTGGGTTATTTTTTCTAGAATTTATTTACTCTGGGTAATCTAACTGGTTGGCATATAATGGTTAATAATAGTATTTTATTTTGTTTTACTTTTTAGAGTGAGTGTCTGCCATAAGTCACCACTTTTATTTCTGATTTTAATTTTGTCTTCTCTTTAACTTTTTACTTTAGCTAGGGGCAGTTGATTTTGCTTATTTTTCAAAGAACCAGGCCTAAGTTCTATTAATTTTTTCTATAGCTTTTCTGTTTTCTATTTGACTTATTTTTGTTCTGATCTTAATTATTTCCTCTTTTCTACTAAGTTTTGTTTTAGTTCTTTCTTCTTTTCGGAGTTCCTTGAGGCATGATATTAGGTTATTTATGTGAGACCTATTTTCTTTTTGGCATAGGCAATTATTGCTATAAATTTCTCTCTTAAAACTGTACTTGCTGTATCCCAGAGGTGTTGATACCATGTGTTTCTGCTGACATTTGTCTCAAGACATTTTTAAATTTCCCTTTTGGTTTTTTTCTTTAGCCCTCTGATTGTTCAGGTGCATGTTGCCTAATTCTCACATATTTGTGACTGTTCTGAGATTCCTCCTGTTTTGATTTCTAGTTTCATACCACTGTGGTCAGAAGCAATACAAATACTAGATGTGATTTCAAGCTTGAATTTGTTCTGTCAGACTGGGTCAATGTACAAAGGCATGCACGTTCATTCGCTCTCTCTTTCTTCGCTTCTCTCTCTCTCTCTCTCTCTCTCTCTCTCTCTCTCACTCTCTCTCTCACTCTCAGTGCCCACACAGCTCACCATCATACATGAGGAGGAGCCCTGCCCTGGCAGAATGAACAAAAGATCAGGGTGCCACTCCTTGCTGACTGGGTAAAGTCCCCACATTCCTACGAACTTCCACTCTGTATGAGTTAGGAACAAATTATGCACGGTGCTCACACCCAATAGAACCAAGTGTTCACGGTGACTCAAACACAGCGGAAACGAACTTCCATTTCCATCACATCCTTGAAAGGGAGACACTACAGAGCTGGGAAGCAGATCGGTGGCTTCCAGGGTTGAGGACAGAAGGAGGTACGGGCAGGGCGTGGGGGGCCTGAGAGACCAAGTTCTCTATCTCGATTGTGGTGGTGGTGACACAAAGCTACACACAAAATAGCATGGAACTCTGTAGACACACACACACACACACACACACACACACACGAGACCGCGTGTAGCGTGTAACTGTCAGAAACTGGAAAAGCCTGTGGATTTGATACTGAGCTGTTGTTATGCAAGAGACCTCCCTTTGCATTTCTCTGCTACTTTCTGGGAATTTCATCCCAACATAAAATGTTTTCAAAAATTAGTGGAGGGAAGTAAGAGAGGGTTTCATTCTAACCAATGGTTTCATTTTATCATTGAGGTAAAACAGACAACCTGTAAACTCTCAGGTGCACGGCTCCTAGGTGTGGGCGGCTGGAAATTTTGCAGAGACTCGCCCCTCTGTGACCACCGTCATTTTAGAAAGGCTCTCTCTGGGTCTTCTGATTCACTGCCACATACTCGGAAGAAACCACCATGCCGACACCGTCACTAAGGATCAGTTTCTCCTGACTCTGATCCTCGTTATGTGCAGGATCCCAGAGCGTGTGCGCGTCCATGCCTGCCTCTCTGGCGTCATGTGGAGGCTTGTCCTGTGACTGGGGAGTGATCATGTGTTCTTTTTTTCCTGAGTTATGTTCCCTTGTACGAACACACCACGGCGCCTGTGGCCGTTCTCCGGTCAACGCGCATGTGGGTTCTTTCTAGTTCTTATTTGTGCTCATTTCTCTTGCGTGCGTCCCTGAGAGGGGGACTGTCGGGTTGGGATGGGCTATCTTTGGCGTTGGCAGACACAGGTGGACCTCATCTCGTGACACTCCGCTCGGCCTCACTCTGCAAACGGGATGTTTCCTGCAGAGGGAGGGGTGGGGGCAACCCTGAAGCCAGTGAGCGTGTCGGCAGGATTGCTCCAACAGCAGGTTCGCACTTTGGGTCTCTGTGTCTCATGTCCAGCTTTGTCATTGCTGTTGTGTTGGAGATGGTGATCTGTGACCAGCGATCTTTGGGGTGACGCTTGCAATTGTTCTGCGAGTGGTTGAGTCTGTGTCACTTTCTCACTCGAGGTTGTAAAGAACGTGCTGTGCTTTATTCCGGCATCTCTGTGCCTTCTCTCGCTTCCATCTGACTTCCGGTCCATCTGTCCTCCACCCGGTGCGCGGTGTGATGGGTGAAGCCAAAGTTCAGGCTCCTAGCTGCTGGCGGGCACTGCGTCTTCTCCCGAGGCGAGTTGTCGCCTTGGCCACCTGCTGGTTCCCGCAGCGACGGTTTCGGTTTCTGCCTCCGGCCTCTGCCCTGCCCCTGCAGGTGCCTCTGTGAGTGCCGGCCCCTCAGCAACTTAGTTCTGAGCCCTCGTGTGTCACACTGAGCTGCGCTGGGGCTTCTCGCTCCTCGTGCTTCTTGGCTTTTCCTGATAAACTTTGACATGAGCTTGCTTAGGTCAGGAAAATCATGGTTGACGGTTGTATTGAGGTTCTGTTGCACTGTTAATTCTAACTGGGAGAGGATGGATCACTTTGCCGGGCCGTGATGTCTTCCTCAGTAGACACATGTCTTCCCTCTTGTCCAGTCCTCCTGAGGGACCTCAGTGGCGGTGGGAGCTCTCTTTGTGCCCGTCTGTCACGCCTCCTCTTGAACTTCTGGCTTTGGATGCTTTGCTGTGGTTGTTCTTTCTGCCGTGGTGTGTTGGGGGTCTTCCTCCTCTGTTCTCATGAGCTGTTCATATCTACGTAGGACATTGGTTTTAGGATCCATAGGCAAGCCAGCTGGCCTGAACACTTCCAAAAAAATGACAGTGTCATGAAAGCCAAAACAAAAGAGCAGAAGCACAATCGAGGGGGCAGGGCACAGGATTAGAAGGAAACTGAGTGGCCGAGACAGGCGCACACCACGTGTGGCTCTTGTGGGATCTGTATATTCTGAAAGCCCACAAAGGGCAGTCTGGGGACAAGTGGGGAAAGTCGGATACAGGCGGTGGAACCAGGCGTCAGTGCTGAGTCGAGCTCAACTGCTTGGCTTGGCGACGCACCGCCGTTATTTCAGAGAGCGTCCTCGTTCTCTGGCGACCCGGGCTGACTGCTGGTGAGTGGCCATGAGTCCGCGGTCCACTCTCAGATGGATCAGAAAAAAGTCAAACAAAACTCCACACACACACACGGATGGAGAGAATGCACACGTGGGACATGTGGACCGTTGGTGAATGTAACGTGTTCGTTGCGTCCTCCTTCCAGCTTTCCGTGAGTTTGACATTTTTCAAAACAAAACACTGGGGTAAAAAGAAAGCGTATGCGTGGCGCGTAGCCTCTCCACAGCGATCGTGATTGTTCCCATGCCTGGGGCGGTCCAGGATTCCGGGTGGAACACAGGGTCCCTAGCGTGTGCGCACACCCCCTGCCTCCAGCCCCCCAGGCCCTGGGTAGGCGGAGGCTCTTCTTCCTCCTCGAAGGAGCCGAGCCTCTGGGCCTCTCTCAGCCCTGATGGCTAACCCAGAGTCCTCTGGTCTCCCCCAGCCACAGGAATCCCGTCACTTCTGTGTGTAATGTCTCAGTCTGCTACCTTCTAAGATTCACTCAGGTGGAAGCTTCGTTCCCACCGCTCTCCAGGCCTGAGCCTGGGGCTGCTGGAGCCTGGGGGTGGGGGGCACTTCTGCTCTTCCATCTGCCCTCGGCACTCCCTCCTCCCTGGACACGGACTCCTCTGAGCATCAGCAGAGGGGCCGCCCCGGTCCATGCCACGTGGTGGGGCGCTCTTCACCACAGGATAACTCCAAAGCTGGCTCCCGTGGGAAGCCTTGTGGGCACTCCGGCCTGTGGCCACTGCACCTGAGGCATCCCTTGGGTGCAGGGGACTGCTCTCCCTCACCCCGTTTCTTCCGACAACCCCCAGTCCCGGGTACCGGCAGAAGCCTCCAGCCCTGTGGGCTGGGGTCCCCTTGGCCTCCCATTGGGCGTGCGGCCCTTGCTTGCTTTGCAGGCCAGGGAAACACCCCTGGAGGCTTTGCCCCAACACATTCAGGGGGACGATCGGCCAGTGTGGCTGCCACTCCGGGCTCCAGGCTAGCCCTCCCTCCTTAGATGCCTGGGGTCCGTGTGTCCCCAGCCTGCAAGGCTACAGAGAAAGTGGCACATAGTCTGAGTCGTCCCCTTGAGCCCCTTGGACTTGATGTGGGGTGAGGGAGTTGGAACACGAGCCTGGCATGTGTCCCCAAGAAACTTCCAGTCCATGAGAAAACACTTAAGAATTAGTCCAAGGCAGCAGTGCTCGTAATTCCACCTACTCAGGGGGGTCACTGGCGTTCAGGAAGTCGAGGCACCAGCAAGGTATGATGGGACAACTGCCCTCCAGCCTGGGCGACAGAGTAAGATCCTGTCTCTAAAAATAAGAACTACATAGACGAGTAAATAAGCAAGCCGTCTGTCACTGACTCCCTGTCACTGACTCCCACGGCGAGGGCAGCATCCTTTGCGGCGGGCCCAGGCGGCGAGGACCCCCACTCTCGTCTGGGGACACTGCAGGAGCCGTGGGCAGCGGGACAGGACTGGCTGGAGGTCTGGCCCATCGGAAGGCCCGGAGGGACTCCACCTTCCGGGAGCCTCCCTCGCTGCTGCGCACGATCGCAGCCTCGTCTCCCCTAAACCGGGGTCGCTAGTGAGGAGGCTGGAGGGGGAGGCTGAGCTGGGCCTGCCACACCCGTCCATGCAAGCTTCCCAGAGTTCCTGAGGACCCAGACTCCCCCCGCCCGTCTCGGAGAAGCCATGTGGCCTCGTCCTCGGGTTGGAGTTCTGTCCCGTCAGCAGTGGCCTTGCTTGCAAGAAGAGAGGCTGAGCACCAGAGCGCCTCACCCGTGGAGTTTCGGACGAGCCAGAGTCCAAGCAAAATGCCGCAGCTGCTAAACCAACGGGCTGAAATCGATGAGAAGCTTCCGTGCGGTTCCACACGGCGGACTCAAAGGCCGCGCTGTGCAAGCTCTGTTGTTACCGCTCCCTAGGAGGGGACACTGGGCGCTGGGCTCCGTGGAGGCTGCCTGCGTCTCGGGGTCACTGGCCTCTTCCACGCGGGCCTGGCGGAGAGCTTGGAAGTCCACAGAGGGAGGCCGGCCCTTTCAACGCAGCAGCAAGAAAAGCAGCCCGAGCGGAGGAGACGCTGTCAGCACCAGCGCTTCTGGCAGCCAGGGCGGGAGGCGGGGGCTCCCAGGCATTCTTGGGAGGTGGAGGCCACCTTCTCCCTGAGACCCAAGCCCTGCCTGTGTGCAGCAGGACATTTCTGCGGGTCCACGCTGACTCCTGGTCATGGAGCTCAGAAGGCAGAAAGTGCTAATCTCCTGAATCCCCTCAGGGAGGACTGCTCGATGGCTCCTGCCTGTAATTCCAGCACTTTGGGAGGCCAAAGTGGGAAGATTGTCTGAGCCCAAGGGTTCGAGACCAGCAAGACCTCGTCTCTACAGAAAGATTAAAAAATTAGCTGAGTGTGGCAGTGCGTGCCTGTAGTCTTAGGAGACTGAGGCGGGAGGATCACTTGAGCCCCAGAGTCCAAGGGCTGAAGTGAGTTACGATCGCACCGCTACACTCCAGACTAGGCAACAGAACAAGACCCTGTCTTTAAAAAAAATCCCCCAAGGACTCCACCCAAGGGCAGGATGAACCAACAGAGGAAGACCCACATGTTGGGGCGTGTTGTTTCTATGTTCTGCATCACTAAGTGACCTTGGGAGGCCCTGCTGGCTCTTAAATTCGGTGATTTATAACAAGCAGCATTCGCTCTTGGGGGAAAGACACAAGGTGCCGGGATTAAATCACAGCGTGAGAGGCCTTTGTGTGGGACAGCCCGGCCTGCCCTGCCGGCCTCCAGTGGGGCCAGGGAGCACCACCACGGTTCCGTCCTGCCGGCGTGTGGCTCTCGCTATCCCAGGGCTTTTCTAGGAGGCCCTCTCGGGTGAGGCTGCGCCCAACATTTACTCAGGGACAAGCAGCTGGAAGAGTGAGCCCTGGGAGAAGATAGAGACCCCCCACTGGCCGCCGTCACCACGGACCCCAGGTCCGGGCTCTCAGGGCGTCAAGTCTCAGGTCCCCTCCTCCACGCACACATCCATTGGGGAGGCTCTGTTGAGTGAGAGGATGCCAAGAGTGCACTTTGCTGAACACCTACTGTATGCCAGGCACTGTGCTGGGAGGTCTACATGCATTGTCCCTGATACTCGAAACTGAGTCCATATTTCATTCCTAATTTGTTGCTGGGGAGACCGGGGCTAAGGGTGTCAGGTTTCCCGAAGGTCTCAGCATCCTGAGTGTCAGAGCAAAGATCCGGCAGTTCGGACCAATGCCCGGCCCTGCACTTCCTGCTGTCCCCCGACTCCTCTGGGGACCACTCTGTGGCGATGGCAGAAAGGTGGACAGTTAAAGGGGTCTTCGGTTGGTCTTCAGGAAACCGTTTCATGTCACCGGATCACCCGGGTCCGTGTGGATGGACACCATGTCTCTCTTCTTCCCTGCAGTATCTGTGCCCGCGCGGCTGATCCCCAGGGACTCTGCGGAGTGAGTGGCTTATGCTGAGTCGTTAGGAGCTTGGCCAACCAACGCATCGTGGACATGGGCCAGACAGGGTGAAATCACAGCAGGCGAGGATCTCTGCAGGGCAGGGCCCAGGTCCAGAGCCAGAGCCCACGAGGCCAGGACGGCGGCTGCAGGGCGCCCCGAGCAGGAGTCCCACCCGGCCGGCGTGAGGAGTGCAGAGACTAAGCCTGCGTGGAGGCGACTGTCCAGGGAGCCCCGGGAGCTGGGTGGGGCCGGAGGCAGGTTCGACTTTGGCCAGATGGAGAGTGGAGGGACGATGGCGGATGCTTGAGTGGACAGAGCCCTTGGGTGTCCCTAAGCCCCTCCGGGGACCTGGGATCAGATCGATGAGACAGACGTGTCTGTCCGCAGCCGTCAGAGCAGAATGGGAGGAGAGGCCTGGCAGACCTGAGGCTCAAGACCCGCCTCTGCCGGCCTCGCCCACAGACCCACGATGAGGGACGGATGCGAAGGCGAGCGGAGCACACGGAGGCGCAAGCTTTGCTGGCATCCCTGCCCCGCCGCCCGCCCTGCTTCCTGGTCCCCCACTCAGACCTGGCCTTCTTCAGGATGCCACTGAGAGCCAACCTCGTCCTCCGCTCCCGGCCGTCCTCGGAGAGCCTCGCACTTCCTGCTGTGCTACTTTCTCCATGTCCTGAGGTCTCCAGTGCTCATCGCTTTGATCCTTTCTTCCGCGTGTACAAGCTCTGGGAACTCGGGGACCAGGTTTTCCCATGCCTCCTGGGTGGTGCCCAGAAGCCTCCCTGGCACCCCCCTTCTGCTCCCCTTGGAAGTGGGTCCCACCGATGCCTGTGATACGCTAAGTAGAGCGGCCGTCTGCCTGTCTCGGCCACTGGATGACCACCTCCTTGAAGATACAGGTCTTCTTTATTTTGATGTCCCCAGAGCTTGGAGAAATGCCCACAGGTCATAGGTATTCAGGGCCCGTGTTTGTTAAATAAGAGAGAAAATGGGTCGGACACTGTAGCTGCCACCTGTGATCCCAGCACTTTGGGAGGCTGAGGCAAGAGGATCGCTTGAGCCCAGGAGCTCAAGACCAGCCTGGGAAATATAACAAGACTTCATCTCTAAAAAAAAATTTTTTTAATTAGCCAGGTGTGGTGGTGCACACCTGTTGTCCCAGCTACTCGGGAGGCCAAGGCTGGAGGATCACCCGAGCCCAGGAGCTCAAGGCTGTGGTGAGCCACAACCACACCAGTGCACTGCAGCCTGGGCAACAGAGCAAGCCCCTGTCTCAAAGACAAATTGCAATGAGAGCAAATGGACAGATGAATGAGTGAGCAAAGGTGTCCCACTTTCCCAGGGAACGGCGCGTGATATCAGTGATGACTTAGCGAAAGGAACGGAGGCCAGGGCCTTCAGGAGCCAGCCCCGCAGGACGGGCTCGTGGGACCCCAGAGTCCTGGCCCACGACAGCCTTCACCACAGCCTTGAAGGTGGACGACCAGGTGCCCTGAAACCAGCGGGTTCGGTTCAAGAACACACAGCTGCACTCAGGGAGTGGCAAATGGCTCTCATGGGCAAAGCCGGAGATTCGCGCGGGCCGGGCCTCCCCCCGCACGGCTGGGAGGCCCGTCCAAGCCTTTCCAGGCAGCAGGAAACTCCACACGCGGTACAGAGATGGCGCCCGCCTCCCGTCTACGTCGCAGCCTTCCCAGGAAAGAGGACCTTGTGAGGGACACTCAGAATCCCAGCTGCCTTGGCAGGGGCCATGCCTCGGTAGCTCTCTACCCTCAGGCAGAGAAGGCGCCTGACCGGCGAAGGAAGGCACGCCCCGTGACAAGGCCCCTCTCCGACCCAGCGCGGGTCCCAGGGGGTACAGGCCACGGCCTGAGCCGGAGCCACCTCCCCCTGGCCACTGAATCCGGAAAGGCCCAAGCAGCGGAGAGACATGGCTGCCCCGGCCCCCGTCGGACCCCTCCGCCGGCACGGGGG